>NC_057804.1:274333605-274342472 GCF_018294505.1 Triticum aestivum | reverse complement strand
ACGACGGACGCCGAGACGAGCACGTGACACCATTCCCACCCTGTCTTAGCGTAACGCGAGTCGAGGCGGACGTCGTTGCGGTAGCGACGACAGACGCCGGACGCCGAGACGAGCACGTGACACCACTCCCACCTTGTCTTAGCGTAACGCGAGTCGAGGCGGACGTCGTTGCGGTAGCGACGACGGATGCCGAGACGAGCACGTGACACCACTGCCACCCTGTCTTAGCGTAACGCGAGTCGAGGCGGACGTCGTCGCGGTAGCGACGACAGACGCCGAGACGAGCACGCGACACCACGGCCACCCTGTCTATCTTAGGGTTTCGCGAGTCGAGGCGGATTTCGTCGCAGTAGCGACGACGTAAAAATGTTGGTGTTTTAAAAATTTGGTAGAAATTTCAGAAAATGTTGTTCATTTCAAAAAATGTTCGTGTTTTAAAAAATGTTCTTGTTTTCCTAAAAAAATTCACAAATTCAAAAGTTGTTCATTTCTATAAATATGTTCTTGCTTTTTAGATTTTCTTATTAATTTAAAACTTGTTCGTAGTAGATCAATTTAATGTCGATTCAACCGAAAAGCATTAGATCAATTTACTTCAGTAAGCTATTTTTTGTTTAACTAAATTTTATTTCTGGATAGTATTAATCGAAAGGGAATAGAGGGATTGGCTAATTTTTGTGTGTGTAAAAGTAGCTATTCGTTTTTGTTTTTCGGGGGTTGAAAGTCCTAGTTTATTTCAATTAAAAGTGGAATTTCCCGCCCACTATTGTCCCTGAAAAACCGCTGGTCCAGAAAGGGAATGGGCGGAATAGCAGGCCCAAAAGAAAAAAAAGGTGGAAAGGGAATAGAAGCTAGGGGAGGTATTGGGCCAGCGCTGGGCCAAAGTCAAGAAAGGGAATAGAAAGCGCTGGGCCAGCGCTGCTCGTCACGGGATCGATCGAGAAAGGGAATAGGACGCGAAAGCCTGATCGCTACGTTGTCGTTTTGCTGTCGGATAGCTGCGGTCAGAAATCGAGCGCGCCGGCTGGGGCGCGCGCACGCGCGCGCGTTAGCCACGCCCAAAAGAAACGCGCGCGCGTTAGCCACGCCCAATAGAAAAGTCAGTTCAGATTTGTTTTTTCGCCCTAAAAAACCCAGATTTCTTTTCCTGTATTCCACTAAAAAATCCTAAATTTCCTAAAAAAAACATATACGTAACCATACAAATTTCATTCTGGCACCTTTTTTTAGGAACTCTTTCTCCGTGTATAATGCTGCAAAATGCACGGATACTCTGATATGAAAAAAAGATGAATGTCCGAAATGCAAACTGAAGGGTACGTATAACCGAATGAAGCTAGAAAGATTAGCCACGGAGGTGTTGTAGGCAAAAAATTCAAAAGAAAGATCAATGGTAAGTCAAATAATATTATAACTTTCCCCGAAAAAAACATATTATAACTTTGCAAGTGAAAATATGTATTTTTTAGAGAAAAGGCCAGAGCCCGACTTTATAAATAAAGCCACACGGCAGCGTCATGACACCGAACAGGAAAGAGACCAGCTAGCGGAACAACGCAAACAGTGCACCGAGCAAATAGTTTGAGACCGACAAAAAAGAGGGGAAACAGGCATCCTGCCAAACACGGCGCGCAGGCCGGGAGGGAGAGAAACCTAAACTCCGCAAACAGCAACACCAAGATTAGACGACGGGATCCCGCCCGGAGATGAGGGATGCCGAAGCCCGAATTTTGTCGATGAGCGGGTCCAGGGCATCCCGATCTTCCTCCTTAGTGAATGATCTCCACTGCTGCAATAGGATACATGATTTGAAAAGAATGTCAGCAGACTTAGATGGGAAGATATGTTCAATAGTAAATTTGTTCCTAATAGTCCAAGGAGCCCAGCACAAGGCTCCCAGGCCGACCCAAAACACCCTCTTGGTAACCCCAACCAAAACTTTGGCTAGGTTTCGAATATCGGAGAATGAGGAGGGGTTCCAAGAAACCTGTAACCAAGATCTGACACAGCACCAAACAAACTTGGCCAGCATGCAATTGAAAAGGATGTGATCCGAGTTCTCCAAGGCCCCACAGAGATGACAAAACTCCGAGCCAGGCCCATTGCGCTTTTTAATCTGATCAGCAGCCGGAAGGCGACCGCGAAAGGCTTGCCAAAGGAAAATTTTAATCTTAGGAGGGACTTTGGCCTTCCAAACACCAGAGAATCTGTTCGTAGGAGAGCCACCAATAAGTCTAGAATACAGCGACTTAACCGAAAATCTACCTGAGGCCGAATGAGGCCAGACCACAGAATCGGCCGACTCCGAGAGCACGGGGAAGAGGGCAGAGAGACTTTGCCAATCTTCCAACTTTTCAGGAGACAGGGCCCGACGAAACGCCAGATCCCAGTTATTAGCCGCCACCTCCGCGATGGAGATACCTAGATTAGGACAATAAGAAAACAAAACCGGAAAGGTAACAGCAAGGGGGGCATCCCCAGACCACCAGTCCAACCAAAAATGGACTGCCGTCCCATTACCAACGATAAATTTAACATGTTCCAAAAAAGTAGGTCTTACTTTGACAAGGGATTTCCAAAATTGCGAGTCGCGACTCGCGGTGGCAACCAACGGGCTGGAGTGTGGGAAATATTTAGCCTTAAGAATCAAAAACCACAGCGAATCAGCCCCGCTAGTCATAATTTTCCACCACCACTTAATAAGCAAACAAATGTTCATCACCCGAGTGTTAATAATGCCTAACCCCCCAAGGTTTTTAGGCTTACACATATGTTGCCACTTGACCAGCCTATATTTCCGTTTGTTATCCGCGGAATTCCAATAAAAGGCTCCCCTATGTTTGTTGAAGCCAGCATGTACGCCATTAGTAAGAGGATAGAAGCCCATAAGAAACATAGGGAGAGAGGATAAGCAGGAGTTAATTAGAGCAACTTTGCCAGCATTGGTATTGTATGTACCCCTCCAAGGGAGCACCCTGTTACCCACTTTAGCGACCGCTGGAGCAAAGTCTTTAGCATGGAGCACGCCAGGAGAAATAGGGAGGCCTAGATATTTAAAGGGGAAGGAACCCAAGGAGCAGTTAAGAAGCCTGGCCACCCGCAAGGCTTCCGCCTCATCCACGCCCGTCACCAGGACCTCACTTTTAGCGAAGTTAATCTTAAGACCCGAAACAGCTTCGAAACACAACAGGATGATTTTAAGATTGGCAATGCAAGTGTCGTCCAGCTCCACCAAGATAATTGTGTCATCCGCATATTGTAAGTGGGAAACACCCTCCGGAAGTAAGTGAGAAGCCACAGGAGAAATGTGCCCACAACGAGCCGCCCTAGAAAGCATGCATGAGAAGGCGTCGGCCACAAAATTAAAGAGAACAGGGGAAGCAGGATCCCCTTGGCGAAGGCCCCTACCATTAGCGAAGAAATTGCTAATGAAACCATTAACCGAAACGGCAGTATGACCACCCGAGACCAACTGCATGACACGATGAACATAAGCGCCGTCGAAACCTTTAGCAAGGAGGACCTGCTTGAGGAAGGGCCAGCTAACCGATTCATAGGCTTTCTCGAAATCTAACTTAAGGATAATCGCCTTGGATCTCCGAGAATGAAGATCATGAACAATCTCGTGAAGGGATAGGATACCATCGAGGATGAAACACCCTTTAATGAAAGCAGATTGGTCGGGGCTAATAACTCTATGAGCAACCGGCGACAAATGATTCGCAAAGCCCTTAGCCAGAAATTTGGCGAAGTTATTAATCAAAGCAATAGGCCGAAATTGGGAAATAACATCAGCACCCTTAACCTTGGGGATCAGGGATATCACTGCGTAGTTTAGACGGGCAATGTCGATCGTACCAAGACAGAAACCCTAGATAACATTACAAACCAACTGTTTCAACTAGGGCCAAAATTTCCGAAAGAAAGGGATAGAAAAGTCGTCTGGCCCAGAAGCGGCATTAGGGTTGGCAGAGTTTACAACATCCCAGATTTCCTGATCAGACAGAGGGATCATCAAGGAGGCATTCTCCTTGGGCGAGATTTTAAAGCCTATGTTCCAAAGGGAGGGGGAAATGGAGAAGCCCGATTGAGGGTGAGCCCTCAACAAAGAAGAAAAGAAATCCACCACATGAGCCATAATAACAGACTGATCCAAAGATCGCATAACAGGTTGTTGATACCACACCGCCTACGCCTACTGTTCACGATCGCAAAGAAATACGCCGTGGGGGAGTCACCTTTTAGAGTCCAATTAAGAGTACCTCGTTGACGCCAATAAATCTCAACCTGGTGGTGCAACTGCATTAAGGCGGCCTCAAGATTATAACGAACCGCCCAACCATCGTCAGAAAGCCCAATAGAGTCGGCCGCGCAATCCAGCGACAAAATCTGATCCTCAAGGAAAGATTTGGTACGACGATACTCCGTCGCACGGTTATGAGACCAACCTCTAAGGAATTTACGCAGGTTATAGGAACACGAGTGCCAATCATCTAGAGGCCCAAAAGAGCGAGCATTGGAGGAAAGAAAGAGGGAAATCTTTGCGGCCACCAAATCAGCAAAACCATCCACGGACAGCTAGGAGGCATCAAATTGAAATCTAGCCGGAGGTCTAAGGCTGATAGTACCATCGTCAAGAATTAAGGGGGTATGATCAGATCCGACAATGCATTTGGCGGTAAGAGAAGCCCTAGGAAACATGGAATCCCACCTGGGACACAGGAAGACTCTATCAAGCACAGATAATAGGGATAGCCTGATGGTTGGACCAGGTATAGCGGACACCGCCCCGAGGAAGCTCACAAATAGCATTGGCACTAATGAAGTCATTAAAGGCATTAGCTAGAGACCAGGAAAAATTATCATTACTTTTATCAGAAGGACACCGTAGAAGATTAAAGTCTCCCCCGATAACCATCAGAAAATTGCAGGATTCGATCTTCATCGAGAGCTCATTAAGAAATAGAGGCGACAGAGAATGGTCCGCCGGCCCATAAACGATGATAAACTCACAGAGAATATTCATAGATTTATGACAAAGAACAACACTAGCCCAAAAGATCCCATGATCAAAAGCAACAAAATCAAAAATATCTTTATTGGAGCATATCAAGATCCCACCAGAGTGACCCGAAGCAGGTAAAAAGTGCCAATTGAATCTGTCCATACCCACGATAGCAGAAAAATCATTAGGGGAAAAAGATTCCTTGAAGGTTTCAACCAGCCCCACAAAGTCAATATAGCTAGAACGAATCAGATCTTTGAGTTGGTCGCGGCGCCCCCTAGCACCAAACCCTCTAATATTCCAGAATAACACCCTCATTTATAAGAAAGATTCTTGATTCGAAGGCTCGACCTGCTAGGAGCCACGCGGGATTTAGCTCGCTTATTTGTGCCCCTCTTAGATAGACTGGATTGAGGCTGGCCACAACCAGCGCCCGCGTCCATAGCCGGATCACTACTCGGAGCCCCTACCTGAGAAGCAACGGCCTCTTTGGCTTTAGCTATGGCTGCCTGAGCCATCTCGTTAGCCCGAATGGTAGCAAGAAGAGAGCTAGGAGAGCCCACAGACGAATCAACCACCACACCCACGTCCGACATAATATTTAAAAGATGATCATCCGAAAAAGAAGGAAGAACCAACCGAACCGGAGAAGCAACAGAAGAGGGGATGGGAAGATTACCTAGGGGAGGGAGATCCTTCGCCGCAGCCCGCTTCTCAGCCCGCTCCAGGATAGAACCACCCGAATTTTCCACCCGCCTTCCTTTGCGAGCCATGGAGACAGGAGACCGAATAGCAGGCGACCGCGTAGCAGGAGAGACCGGAGGGGGACCCGAACGAGACATAGATCCCATATCCTTATCAAGACGCCGGTAGACCCCCGTCATGGATTGCTTCGAGCCCGACGAGTTCCTGCTCTTAGCCGAGAATTTGCGCACTGAGGATTTCTTCTTCCGAAGGGACTGGGACTCCATCATGTTACGAGCAGGGGAGGCAGGAAGATCCTCAATTCCCGAGCGAGTGGGGGAGAGCGGGCGAACCGGAAGGTTGGATCAAGCACCAGATACGGGTGTAGCAGAGCAGGGAGGGAACTTCATCAGATTAGCACCAGCAGCATAGACAGTCGGAGCAGCAGACGGGATTGCCATATCCTCGCGGGGAGCAACACCAGAAGGAGCTTGGGAGTGAAACAACTCTCGTTCAGAATCAGCCAAACCATCCCATTCAGATTGGGTGAAGCGAAGGTTAGACCCATTGCTCTGATTAGGGCCACCCAAAGATCCGTCCCCCTCCTTGTCATGCTTGTCCAAGGGATTAGAAGGAGGAGGAGGGGGAGGTGGAGCCTGAAAAACAGCCGCCCCCTCCACCCGCACCCGAAGTCTGATACCATTGGGAGAAGGGAAGACATTAATCAATCCATGCACATGATCGGGATCCACACACCAAACCTTCATCCTAGTAGGGCCAACCTTGTTCAGAGATTCCTCATCCACCTCCATGGGCTTCCCAATCAAAACTGCAAAAGACATGAGAAAAGCAGACGACCGGAGGCCAGCAGGCAGATCATCAATCAGAACCCAGACTGGGGAGAGAGGACCAACCGCCGTACCGTTGCAAGACGCCGCTTTGACAGAGACCACCAATTGACTGAGGGGCAAGGTGAAGCTAGTGCAAGAGGCAATCATCCGCAAACATTCTTTGGAGGGAAACACCATAGAGAACTCATAATCAGATACCTGCACTACTTGCCAGTCCCATCCAGCCTCATTCCAAATGCGGAGCCCTTCTAGAAGAGTTTGGGGCAAAATCTTTTGATCCTTTACCGTGACAATCGCAGCATTAGACAAAGCAGGCGCCACCTACCGGACAGGCAAGTCACCGTCGAATGCAAAAAAGGCGCATCCGGGGAGGCCCGAGCCGAACTGGAGGACCGCGGGAAGCTTCTGCCTGTTCATGAAGTTGACCATGAGGTGACCATCAGAGCGGCAGATCAAACAAAATGGAGGGTTGGTGCAGCGAGACTGGAAATGACTAGGCCTGTGGCAGGCGAAGCAGGTGAGCGCTGATGGATTGTTATGGGAAGCAGAGGACGGGCGGGATTGCGGAAGCAACGGAGGAGGAGGAAGGATCCCATCCCCCATTCCGGGGAGGGGTGGAGCCCCAGAGGCCGGGCCAGGCGGCCGGCGCGCCGGCCCCGCGAAGGACCGAGACAGCGGACGCGCACCAGCACCGACCCCAGCCGCGCGAGGAGGAGGGGGAATACACGACGGAGCAGACGAACCACGCCCCACACCTGAAGCAGGCAGGGAGGCTGAAGACGCAGAAACCCCGCCACCAGAAGCCACCGCCGCCTCCCACGGGTCCAGCACCGGAGTGAGAGACGGGCCAGATCCAGAGCCCTGCAGACAAGATCCAGGCACACCCTCCCTCTCTGAGCGCTGCAACCACTCCAGACCCGAGGCCCAAGCCTCGCGGCCATGAGCCACCTGCTCGCGCGCCGCCTGCTCCGCCTCCATCTTGGAACAGAGTGAAGCCTCGAGCTCCAGATCCACCGCAGAGGCAGGGGAGTCCTCACGGCGCCGCTTGCTGCCCGAGAGCGCCTCGCAAGAAGAGCCCCGCGATTTGTCCATGGAGAGCACCACAGCAAAAGGAAGGAGAAGGGGTGGAGGCGGGGTAGATCTGATAAGGCGATGAATGGGGAGACGGTGACGGTGCAGATCGGAAGAGGAAGCCGGAAACCCTAGCAGAGGGGAGGACGAGCCGTGAGGGATCCATAAATAGCCCGACCGAGCCGTGCCCACCTAGGCCCGACTCGCCAAATGGGCCGAAGCGGGTTGAGGAGCAGGGACCCGGCCGATGGGCCTGACTGGGCCGACCAAGACAAGAGGGGGGAAATCTGCCACAAAAGAAAGAGGGGGAGGGGGCGCAGGCCCACTGGACAGTGGCAAACCGATAGGCCCAGCAGGCTCACGAGGGGGAGCGGCCCGCGGCCCGATGGCTACCGCGGAGAAATCGAGATCTAGGTTACACGACGTCACCAGCGATCCCGTCGACACCGTCGCCGGTGACGGGGCCGACGTAGAGGAAGCAGGAGAGGAGGATGGGAGGCCTCCAAGCTCCCCATCAGGAGCACTGCCCAGGATGCCCGGATCAGGAGAGGCTACAGCAAACTTACCAGACTTGCGCCGCCACCGAGAAACCCGGATCCAGCCATTGACCGACGAGGACGTGACCGCCGACCGGCCCCGGCCACCAGGAGCGAACTTGCGGGGGCGAGGAGCGGCTGAAGACAGCACCCCCCCGGGCAGAGCACAGGGCCACAGGGGGAGGAGGCCGACGACCGTGAATCATCCTCATCGGACGCAAGGGCCCAAAAGCGAGATCCAAGCAACCGATCTCAGTAGCGAACCTGATCAGATGGATATAAGCGATATAGTTGAAAAATAATAAGTGAGAAAAAATTTGTTCCCCAAATACACATAAGATGAAATACCTTTAAAGCTCACAAAGCATTTTTTTTGCAAATATGTCTTACATAAAAAAAAGAGTAGAATTTTGAATAGACATAATGGAAGTTCGAGGCAATAAAAATATCAAAACAAAATCTATCGATGAAAAATCAACTATGGATTCTATATACACTAAGAAAATATATGTATAAAGATAATTTATTTCAGTTTTTAAAACACTAGGTCTGTTTGCTACAAAATTAGGTATTGGCCTGATAAATTAGAACCATGTAGTGGATATGCATGAGAGGGAAAAATAGCAGGAAACCTATAATAGATGGAGATAACTAAAACTAAAAGAAGCGTATGAAGCTAAGTACAATGCATATAAAGAGTTTAGTACCAAATCAAATCGA
>NC_057804.1:274325783-274333435 GCF_018294505.1 Triticum aestivum | reverse complement strand
AGGGAGATAACTGAAGCTCAAAGAAGCATAGTGGATTATGAAAAATGCAAATGGAGGACTTCAATATAGAAATAAAATAAAAATATGAAAAAAATTCTAGCCGCGCAAATGCGCGGGTGCACACGCTAGTTCAAATAAAGATGAAAAATCAAGTAGATCCCACAAAATTTATTATCAGCAACCATACAAAATATCCTAGAGCATCGTCGGTGTATAGTATGCCTATGGCTTACTCAATAAGGTGCGTCGGCTACAGCCCACAGCCGGCGTGTCAAGCACACTAGCTCGCTCCCAAATATCATTTCACTGTTCAATCATCGCTGGTGAAAGATGGGGACGTGGACCCGCGTCGTGAGGGCAACTTCGGCGGCTCACTCCGGCGAGAGAGTGGCTGCAGCCGCCATGCGCGTGCTAACAAGGTGCATGTGCGCGCCTGCAATCTACGACTGGGCGGCCAAGGAGTCCAAACGGCCTCTTGCTTCTCAGGTGGCGGCAGCAACATCTGCCTCGGGGATAGCAACTGGCAAGAGCGGTACAACAGCTGCATGTTCCACAGCGGCGGCCTAAGCCCTTATGCAGGCTGCACACGACCATGTCGAGAACGCCCATGCCCATCTCATGGAAGGCACCGCCCAAATCGAACAAAGCTTCTCTGACAAATGGTCGCAACCCACGGCCGAAGAGATGGCAATCACCGAGAGCGTTCGAGCAGCTGTCCGTTCCTCCACGGTATACCTTGCCACGACGGAGCTCGTCCAAGCCCAGATCATGGCCGCCCAGCCCAGCTCATTGCGGCCTTTTCCGAATATATGGCGGACGCAGATGGCGAGATGCTTGCCGAGTATGGTGCGATGAATGCCATGGCGCCCCTTCCCTAGGAGACCGTCGGGCGCGGGCTTGACATGGAGGAGGCGGCGGAGATCGACGAGCACCACCCGTAGTAGTACTCTTTGTTTTGTTTAATTAAGAGCGCCGGCCTTTAATATGTTAGAGTAATGTTTAGGTCAGCTACCTCTGTTTAATTTCTTAACTTGCTCGATTAAGAAGTGTGGGTGTGCTGTAGTCTCCTTTGTGTACCCAAATTATGCAATGACGTGGGTGGCCACTATAACCAGGGACATTGGAACCAAAATTTTTGACGTTCAAACTCATCACACATGGGTTAAGCTATCTAAATCATTCGTGAGGTTCACATATCATACACGGTTCTGAATAAGGGACCGTGTCTGATGACACTTCGCGCCAGTTTTTTTCCTAAACCGATTCAAAATTATCGGCTTCCGCAGAAATATCTACCTCCCTGCCCCCTCCCCCTTACCAAAAGGCACATTTCCCCTCTTTCCACCTTCCTTTCCAAGTTGAAACCTTCGCTCCTTGCTTGGAGCGCCGCCTTTCGCCCGCGACCCTCCTTCACGCCGCTCGGCGTCGTCTCTCCAGGTAGGTAATCCACACCAGGCCCCCATCGTCCTCCTCCTTCCACATCCCACATGCCCCGACCATCGGCGCGACACCTTCCACCCAAATCACATCCCGTACACCAAATAAGCGCCGCCCTAAGCCATGGTGCACGCAGTATAGCCAGGAGCTCAAGGAGCATTTGGCAGCGGAGAAGCAAATCACGGCCGCACGCGCGGATGAGGTCGCTATGGCTGCCATTCGTGCCGACCCCCAGATCTTGGAGGAGCACCTTTCCATTTGCTAGCTACGCCAGTTAAGCATGCTTGGTTTAGCCATTGCGTTTGCTTCTCCTGCCTTTCCCTAACAAATTCTAGTACCATGCAATCTGTTGCTCTAGTGTATATGTTCTATATGTCGTGCAGTGTGGTGCACAATTATTATTCTGCAAATGTGATGTTCAATTCTTCAGGCTGCAATTTTGTATTGTCTTCCATGTGAGAAATAAATTGAATTTATCTTTACAAAATACATGAGAAACGAATAAAATTGCTATATTTCCAAGTTATCAAGCATGTTTGGTTTAGTTATAAATTGTGTAATGTGGTGCTCAATTAACGTTTGGATCCTTTGTTGTGGTGTTTAGTTAACTATTTGGTTCAATTCTGCAATGCGATGTTTGCTATGTCTTGAGCTTGCGTTGGTTTTCCTTGAAGAGGAAAGGGTGATGCAGCAATAGTAGCGTAAGTATTTCCCTTAGTTTTTGAGAACCAAGGTATCAATCCAGTAGGAGGCTCCTCAAAAGTCCCACGCACCTACACAAACAAACAAAGAACTCGCAACCGACGCAATAAAGGGGTTGTCAATCCCTTCACAGCCACTTGCGAAAGTGAGATCTAATAGAGGTAGTATGATAAGATAAATATATTTTTGGTATTTTATAATATAGATGCAAAAAGTAAAGATGCAAATAAAAGTAGATTGGAAGCAAATATGATAAGAGATAGACCCGGGGGCCATAGGTTTCACTAGAGGCTTCTCTCAAGATAGCATAAGTATTACGGTGGGTGAACAAATTACTGTTGAGCAATTGATAGAAAAGCAAATAATTATGAGACTATCTAGGCATGATCATGTATATAGGCATCACGTCTGCAACAAGTAGACCGACTCCTGCCTGCATCTACTACTATTACTCCACACATCTACCGACTCCTGCCTGCATCTAGAGTATTAAGTTCATAAGAACAGAGTAGTGCATTAAGCAAGATGACATGATGTAGAGGGATAAACTCATGCAATATGATATAAACCCCATCTTTTTATCCTCGATGGCAACAATACAATACGTGCCTTGCAACCCTTTCTATCACTGGCTAAGGACACCGCAAGATTGAACCCAAAGCTAAGCACTTCTCCCATGGCAAGAAAGATCAATCTAGTAGGCCAAACCAAACTGATAATTCGAAGAGACTTACAAAGATAACTCAATCATACATAAAAGAATTCAGAGGAGATTCAAATATTTCTCATAGATAAACTTGATCATAAACCCACAATTCATCGGATCTCGACAAACACACCGCAAAAAGAGTTTACATCGAATAGATCTCCACAAGAGAGGGGGAGAACATTGTATTGAGATCCAAAAAGAGAGAAGAAGCCATCTAGCTAATAACTATGGACCCGAAGGTCTGTGGTAAACTACTCAAAACTCATCGGAGGGGCTATGGTGTTGATGTAGAAGCCCTCCATGGTCGATTCCTCCTCCGGTGGAGCGCTGGCGAAGGCTCCAAGATGGGTGAGGGAGTCCTAGATTGGGGGGTATTCGGACAGCCGGACAGTGTATTACGTCCGGACTATTGAAGCGTGAAGATACAAGACTCAAGACTTCGGCCCGTGTCCGGATGGGACTTTCCTTGGCGTGGAAGGCAAGCTTGGCGATCCGGATATGTAGATTTCCTACCATTGTAACCGACTCTGTGTAATGCTAGCCCTCTCCGGTGTCTATATAAACCGGAGAGGTTGGTCCTTAGAAGGCCGATCACAATTACATTCATACCATCATAGGCTAGCTCCTAGGGTTTAGCCTCTACGATCCCGTGGTAGATCTACTCTTGTACTACCCATATCATCAATATTAATCAAGCGGGAAGTAGGGTTTTACCTCCATTGAGAGGGCCTGAACCTGGGTAAACATCTATGTCCCTTGCTTCCTGTTACCATCAGCCTTGACGCACAGATCGGGACCCCTACCCGAGATCCACCGGTTTTGACACCGACATTGGTGCTTTCATTGAGTTCCTTTGTGCCGTCTCTGTCAGGCTCAATGGCTCCTTCAGTCGTCATCAACGATGCTCTCCAGGGTGAGACTTTCCTCCCCAGACAGGTCTTCGTGTTCGGCGGCTTCGCACTGCGGGTCAATTCGCTTGGCCGCTGAGGGAGTCCCGGACTAGGGGGTGTCTGGATAGCCGAACTATCATCATCGGCCGGACTCCAAGACTATGAAGATACAAGATTGAAGACTTCGTCCCGTGTCCGGATGGGACTTTCCTTGGCGTGGAAGGCAAGCTTGGCGATACGGATATGTAGATTTCCTACCATTGTAACCGACTCTGTGTAACCCTAGCCCTCTCCGGTGTCTATATAAACCAGATGGCTTTAGTCCGTAGGACGAACAACAATCATACCATAGGCTAGCTTCTAGGGTTTAGCCTCCTTGATCTTGTGGTAAATCCACTCTTGTAACACACATCATCAATATTAATCAAGCAGGACGTAAGGTTTTACCTCCATCAAGAGGGCCCGAACCTGGGTAAAACATCGTGTCCCTTGTCTCCTGTTACCATCCGCCTAGACGCACAGTTCGGGACCCCCTACCCGAGATCCGCCGGTTTTGACACCGACATTGGTGCTTTCGTTGAGAGTTCCTTTGTCGTCACCTTCAGGAAGGATGCCTTTTCCCTTCTTTAAAGACGACACCGGCGTCAAGGGAGCTTTGGCCGCCGGCAAGACTATCCGGCTAGGCGGTTTTGTTATGACCGCCTCTTCGGCCACCGCTCCGACAATGACCTCTCAGGTCATTAAAATCGATCTTCACGTCAGCTCGGAATTCGCCGAGCAGCTAGATCCGACTAAGCTCTCCTCCGTAAATGAGCTCTTGGATCGCATCGCCGCCCTGGGAGTCGCTACCGACTATGATCAGATTGGGCTTAAAACCGATCTGACAGAAATTAACTCTCCCCAGGTTACCCACCACGTTGTTGTGGTAGAAGAACAATGCGGCGACTCTTCTTCTATGTTAAAAACCAACTATGTCCGGATTCCCGATCCCTCCATGCCGGATTCCCGCAGAGGGACAAACGCTAATCAAATACTGAACCTAAAGTCAGGCATCGGACCAGATTTGTTGGAAAGCGTCCAGCAAACCAAGCTTCCGAATCCGGAAGCTTCTTGGCCTTTGAGCCTCAGATCGGGCGGGGTTCCGAACTTGATTCCACCTGCCCACCCAAACATAAGCGATCTATCTCAAATACGGCAAGAGCCCGATGAAACAGTACATCATTACTGGGCCAGATTCCTCCTGGTTATGATCAGGATAAAGGACTGCCATGAAGAAAGCGCGATTTCAATCTTCTGCAATAATTGCACGGACAAAGGAATCATAAACGCCATCAGCCGTCGCGAAGTTACACGCTTCATCGACCTAGCGACCATTGTACAAAAATACTGCGCGATGGAGAGTGCCTGGAAAACCGAAACTAGGTTTTGGAACAATCCGGCCCTGAATACAACCCCAGTCCGAAATAAAAGGGTGCGTCATACTCAAGCACCTGGGTTAAAAACCAAAAAGCAAAAACCCCCTAAAGGGTACAGAACCGTACCGGAGGGATGGCTCAACGGACCCTGCAAAATCCACAGTACGGAGGGCGCCACTCCAACACATAGCCTTCGAGCATGTTGGATATTACAGCAGGTGGCCAAAAGTGGCAAAGGCTTTTTAGCCCCGGGCAACTAGCCCAGCAGCACCAGTACGGTATTAACAGTCTTCGAGACTTTCGCATCAAATAACATGCGGAAAAGAACAATCCGCAGCCTCGCCGAAGTCTACCAAGTAGCAACAACAAATCCATGGAGTGACATGGCTATCACCTCCAATGCCAGCGACGAACCTAAATTCCGAACAGCTAGAGCACCAGCCGCATTGGTCCTCAGTCCGATAGTGGACGACTTTCGTCTTACCAAGGTACTCATGGATGGCGGCAGCGGATTAAACCTCATCTACGAAGAAACTCTTCAAAAAATGGAAATTGACTGGAGCCGCATCGAGCGGAGCAGCACAACCTTCAGGGGAATAATCCCTAGTCGAGAAGTACGCTGCACAGGAAAAATCACACTAGATGTAGTGTTCGGCTCGCCGGACAATTACAGGTCCGAAGAGGTCACGTTCCAAGTGGCCCCATTCGGCAGCGGATATCACGCCTTGTTAGGGCGAGAGGCATTCACAATCTTCCAAGCTATACCCCATTACGGGTACATGAAGCTCAAAATGCCCGGACCCAATGGAATAATCACTCTCGCCAGTGATCCAGATACAGCACTCCGCGCTGAAAATAAGACAGCCGCACTGGCCCTAGAGGCATTATCCGAAGCCCTAGCGGCAGAGGAACTAACTACGCTGCGCTCCACGGTGGATAGGGACGATGTGATACTCAACAAGAGGTCCAAGTCCACCTCTTTCAAACCAGCAGACGAAATAGTCAAATTTCAGGTCCATCCAACGGACCCCACAAAGACGGCATCCATTGGGGCACAATTAAATCCTGATGTAGAAGCCGCACTACGAGAATTCCTCCGGGAAAATTGGGACATTTTTGCCTGGCACCCTTCAGACATGCCAGGAATCCCACGCAGGCTGGCAGAGCACAGCCTAAATATCCTAAAAGGATTCAAGCCAGTCAAACAAGCTCTTCGGTGATTTTCTGAACCCAAAAGACAGGCAATGGGAGAGGAGCTAGCCAAGCTCTTAGAAGCCGGATTCATCAGAGATATCAAACATCCGGACTGGCTAGCCAACCTAGTAATGGTAAAAAAAAGGACAAATCCTGGCGCCTCTGCGTCGATTTCAAAGACCTTAACAAGGCCTATCCAAAAGACCCTTTCCCTCTCCCTCGCATCGACCAAATCATCGATGCTACCGCAGGGCACGATTCATTGTGCTTCCTCGATGCATACTCCGGATACCATCAAATCAAGATGGCGGAAAAAGACCAGGCCGCAACGGCATTCATTACTCCATCTAGGCCATTCTGCTTCAAGACAATGCCCTTCGGACTCAAAAATGCCGGCGCAACATATCAGCGCATGATTCAGACATGTCTGGCTACCTAGATAGGCAAAACAATAGAGGCATACGTAGACGATGTGGTCGTCCAGACCAAACACGTCGAAACTCTAGTAGATGACTTGAGGGTGACATTTGATAACCTCCGAGCATATGACATTAAGCTCAACCCGGAAAAATGTGTCTTCGGAGTACCAGCCGGAAAGCTTTTGGGCTTCATTGTATCCGGAAGAGGAATTGAAGCAAACCCAGCCAAGATCCGATGTCACGACCGGTTTTCCGGGTAATAAATTTCCAGAAAAGACCGTCGTGCTCATCAGCCCCAGGATTACTGTTAGCTGATGAGGTTCCAACTTGATACAGAAATTCCAAGCAGAATACAACACATGTAGTACAAGACCATTCTGGCCTGTGAGTACAACAAATGGTTTCTAGTGGTTGATGGCGGAAGCAGGTTGTGAAACATCAGTGTCTATGGGACTCCATTTACCACGGGAACAGCTGACCAGGTTAACTCCTATCTTCGCGAGGCTGCTATCTCCATTACTTAGGTTCCGGGGCTGTCATCGCGTCGCTCCTCTTCGTGCAAGAAAATCTGGCCAAGACAATAGCCAGGGACAAGCCAGTGAGTACTTTGAATGTACTCGCAAACATTATGAACACAGGTATAGTATAATAATGATGTGCTGAAAACATTTTATGCTCATGACGTCAGTCAAAATTAGTAAATAAATTTCTGATGCGTGCATGCGGTTATTTATAAAATTGCAATAACAGGGTAGTATTAAAAATTTATGAAATAAAAAACAAGAAATGCCACAGTCAGGCGTCTGAGTGACACCACATAAAGGGCTTTAAAAGAAATGCCACAGTCGGGCGTCTGAGCGACACCACATAAAGGGCTTTAAAAGAA
>NC_057804.1:274317958-274325315 GCF_018294505.1 Triticum aestivum | reverse complement strand
AAAAGGCTTTAAAAGAAATGCCACAGTCGGGCGTCTGAGCGACACCACATAAAGGGCTTTAAAATAAACAATCATAGTGAATATCCCGGAGGTAGAACCATCCCAGAGATACTCAATAATAACAATAATATCACGGGTTAGTCAATAATAATAATAATCATAATTATCACAAGTCACAGGTAGTAGTTCCAGTTCTGGTTAACAGTTTCACCTCCGAAGACCGACACTAAGACCGACACCTGACCCATCCCAGACTGTAATCCTTAACCATGGACACGGCTATTTGAATAGGTTTATTCTCTGCAGAGGGTGTACTCTTTACCCACGAGTAACAGATTTCTTTAGTCCATCGGGACTAATTCCGTCTATGGTCTTTTTGTTGAAAACACACCTAACTTGCACACAGCAGCTTATCTCACACGTGTCTGGAATCACCCACGACACCTGTTAAGCAAACTCTAAGTGGGGAGGCTACAACCTCGCGTAGCATGGGATCAAATTTATATCGCGCGCTCTAAGGGGTGGCCTCCCCTCTCGGTCCCAACCGGAAACACCCATGCCCCCGGACCAGGTGGCCTGCCTACCAGCTACAACCGGTATCTTCCACCATGGCCTCTCTGTACGGTGTGTGCTAGAAAGAGGTTGATAACTTACTGAACCGTACTCTACTTGCTGTAGAGACGAGTGGTAGTACGAAACAAGTATGGGGGTTACTGGCACAAGACTCGATCTATGATCAACTCAGGAGGTTTAAGTATTCCCTGCATGATTAGCATGACGAATATATTTCAACCAACAGAGTCACCGCTCATATCACCTTGCCATGCCATACCAGACATAACCGTCCCGACGGAGACCGGCGACAAACTCATGCCTACCCAAGGTAGAGGTTTTCCTGGGTTCCTGCCGGTATGCATGCAAGGCACATGAGGGTGATTATCATCATAAGTATGTCCATTTCCAACAGCATGGAAATCACTAATATGCACTCATGCATATGATCATATCACATGAAATAACAAGTTTCTCCAAAGTGAGGTGATGTTATGAACGTGTCATCGAACACACAAAAATATTATGCCGAGGTTCAGAATGCTTGCCTTCAATGTGTGGAAAGGCATGGTGCACTCCAAAACTTGAAATATTTCTCCTCTCTTCAAAAATCCTATTTTAGCAATATAAAAGAATTAACACACGAAATAAAAACAGCACCAAAAGTTGTTCTGAAATTTTTTCAAATAAATCTTAAAATAAACTAGGTGAAATTTGAGAGAGGTGGGAAAAAGAATCATTTCATTTGGAGTTGTATTTAAAAAGTTATAGCCAGTCAAAGTTCTGGTCAAAATCTGTTTTTAAAAAAAATTAGAAAAAGAAAACGTTTCAAACGAGATTACGCTTTCGGTGCAGAGGAGGTGTACTTGAGGCTTTACGCCTCCACTTAACCACGTGGACCGGTGCTGGGTCTCTAACGGTGGGCCCGCCTGGCCCACTGGTCAGGTTTGACCAGTCGCCCGCGTCGTCTCCCTTCTCTGCCCGAGTGAAGCGGAGCTCCGGCGATCATCGCCGGCGAATGGTGGCTCCGTTCGGAAAGCTGAGGCCACCAGTGGATTCAGGGGGCCGAGGTGGTTACTCCGGTAGTTGTAGGGTCGTCGGAGGTGGAGGATATCGCCGGCGGCAAGCTCCAAGGCGGAGGGAAGCTTCGGGAGCTAGATGGATTTGGGGCTACGGTGGTTCCCGATCAAAATCGAGTAGGGGGACGGGTTCACGGGAGGATGAGGAGGTTCCTGGCGAAGAGAACGGAGAGGGGGAGGTACTGGAGGTGCCGGATTGGCCAGGGCGGTGGCGGCGGCAGGAGTTGCCGGAGATGAGGAAGAAAGCTCTCCTGGGTCGATTGGCGAGCTGGGGAAGCGTCATTGGGGTGGCCTGAGGTTGCCAGTGTGCGGGAACGGCCCGGGGCGTCCATTTATAAGCGAGGCAAGGCGGTTCCGCGGCGGTCGTGGATAAGCTTCCGGCGAACCGACGTTCTGTAGCAGCAGGGCATCGTGGCAGCGACGAGCGCTAGCGGACATGGCTGTGGATGAGCTCGCGCTGCTCCAGGGGCCAGGTGGCGAGCGGGAGGGGTTTGGGCAGCGCTGACATGGGCAGAGGTTGTCGGGCGGCGGCGGCGGCTAGCGCTTGGCCTGCCAGGCGCGGCGAGGGGCGGCTTGGCGCGTAGCTGTGAGAAGGGGAGCGCGTGGCATGATGCCGCGGAGCGAGCCAAAACCGTGGGGGCCAGCGTGTCGGCTCGGCGCACGGGTCGTGCAATACGCGCGCTCTGGGCGCGTCCAGTGCACGCACGGGAGATGTTCGACACAATGCCAGAGCATGCTAGAGGTCGCAGGTGAGGTTGGGGTTTACCAGATCGAGGTTAGGAACAACTGGGAGTCTAGTGGACATGCTAGTTTGATCAGAGGTGCAAGCTCACAGTGAAATGCCAAAACTCATGTCAAAACTGGTCATGCCTACAGGGTGCTCGATAGAATGCCACATGCACCGAGGCATCTCTTGGGGTAGCCAAAACTTCCAGGTTGGGGTCTCTTTAGATGCAAGAGAGAGTAGTGAGGTTAGTTTGTGAAAAGCACAAACTTGTTAGTGCAAGTTTTACAAAACTACATTTCTGGACAGGAAATAAATTACATTATTTCATGAACCAAAAATGATCCAAAGGGTGCATGCTCCTGGACTTAAGGGTTTAACATGGAGGACTACAAGTAGGAGAAAGAATCAAGGGTTAAAGAGCAAGAAAAAATATGGTTGCTGTACAAACCATCCAGTTGGTCCAGAATGAAGATGAGGTTGATTCACTCAAATTTTTCAAAGAACAGCACTAGGTTTTTGTATAAAGTTGAATCATATGCTACTAACAATATCCCATAATTCTGGTGGAGGCCAGAAAGAAATATTTAAATCGGTTGTAGTGCAAAATGCACTCTGGACCAGAGAAGAAAAATTGAGTGTAGGGCTCAAAATATTTCATGAATGAAATATATTTTTGCATAAAAGTGATTTAAAAACATCACATGACATCTCCAAATTTTTGTGGAAATTTTAAGTGAATCTATCAAATGGTTGTAGTTCAGATATGGCCATTTAACGTTGAAAAACCATTTCCAAGAAAGTAAAGATCAAGCAATTAAATTAGTTAATTAGTTATACTGATAAAAGGAAAGTTTTTCTTGAGAGGTTAAACAAGTCCAATAACATATTTGAAAAGTTTTCTCTTTGGGAAAAATTCATCATAACAGGGAAGGAGATGATTTAAAAATCAAAATGGAGCTCAGAAATCCAAAGTTTTAATTCCTGGCAAAAATTTTAATTCTTTAAAACAAGGCCAATTTTTTTTTGGGGTGTCACAATACTACCCCCCTCAAGAAAAATCTCGTCCTCGAGATTTGTTAAAAGCTGTGTTAAGAAAATATTACGCAATAGACATGTGGCTCTAGTGAGAGGGCAATAAGTGGTGAAAAACCGCAGTGTGAAAACTGGTGCTGCGTGGAAGAGTCTATGGTTCGGGACAAAATCGTGAGATTTCTACGCTGGATATAAATTTAGAATAACTCCTAAATTTAGATATACGCTGGTCGTACCCGAGAGCACAGTGCTCTCTCTGGCCGACAGGTGGACCCCGGGTCCACTGTCAGTCTCCTCTTCTCCCTCTAGCTCTCTCTTCCTCCTCTCTCCCGCGCGCTTTCTCGCGCTTTCTCCACCGGCGATGCTTAGCGCGTAGGGCATCTAGGCCGTACCGTGGTAGTGCGCGGCGTGCTAGCTGCCGGTGCAGCGTGCACTCACCTTGCGGGCCAGCGCGCTGTCGGCACTGCTCGCGGATTCGACTCCGAACATCGGCGATCGGCGACGAGCGGCGTTGGTGGACTTCGCCCACCGTACACCGAGCTCGAGCTATAAAAACGGCCGGGGTGCCTATCTCTTCTTCCTCACACCTGGCCTCACTTCTCCTCCTCCTTCTTTCTCCATTACTACTTACAGAAGCTCGGGTGAGGCTCTAATGGCGGAGACGATGCCGGACTGGTTTGTGATCCTGATATGCGGAGGGCTGGCGACACTGCTGGGGCTCTCTGTGCTCCTGTGCATGATGATCCTCGACGAGTGTCGCGACGCTGCGGCTCGGGTGTTGGCTCTCCGCGGTGGTGGTGATCATGAGGAGTAGATGGAGTGTGCCGGGTGCTAACTGTTGTTAGGGGGGTGATTAGCTGGATGTAACACCGTTGCAAGGTTTTGCAAACAGTGTGTGTGTCCGAATGATTATGGTTGTGAGTCTGCTGCGCGGTGCTGTGTGAAATTAAATAATCCACGTTGTGAGAAGGGGCAGGTGTAGCAACTCAGGGAAAAGAAATCTCACTCCAGGATTTTGCGAGGGAAAAACAGTTAATTAAAAGGAGCATAAACCACAACAAAAACTACACACATTAGTAGAAGCCAAAATAATTCACTCGTCGCACAAATTTGGGGTACCATGCATAAGATACATGCAAATATAAATGCTGCAAAAACAAATACAGTAGTGACGTCTAATATGAAAACGGTAACTGGGTGGGGTCCTGATAAAATGTCTCTGGTAAAGGGATACACTCCTCTTCTATCGGAGGAAGTGGATTGACCAGTCGATGTATGCGTCTCTCCGGGTCGGGTCTCAGTGATCTGCCGATGGCAATCCGAGGACTTAAATCTGCGAGGCTCTGGAGATAATCCATCACTCGCTGGTTCAAATGCTCTTGAGCAATGATGTACTGGATAAGGTTGGCCAGAACTGGATCTCTCTCAATACGCCCACCAGGAAAAGACGTTACTTCTCCGGGTGCTGCACGGCTCGGAAAGTAATAATATCCTCGTTCGCGGGCATAGGGTACTGCGGATCAAAGACGAGCAATCGCTTCTTTCGCAGCAGCTTCTATGGCCAGGTGTGGGGTTGGCATAGATTTCCCCACGAAGGAAACTTCCGTTGGATCTTGGTTGGGGTCTACAGGAGGAATGTGTACTGCTGCCCAATATTCCGAGGTGGATGGGGTGATTCTAGATTTGAACAGCTCGTACTGAGGTGGCTGGGTAGAACCCATGGTACTGCGGGTAAAATCCCACAATATTTTGACAAAGCTACCTGGGGTTGCATCTGGGGTTCTCAGATGAATGCTGGGGCTCGGCATGACAGGAAAAAGTTGTGAGTGTGGTGCACAAAGTGAGGGTTGCTGGGTAAGGTCACAAGGTGGCCTTTATATAGCAATGGAGCCGGATCGTTTTACTGTGGTGAAAGGTAATAAATTTACCAGCTTAGCTCCAAAGGTCAGGTCAGTGTCAGAGATACACATATCTCATAAAGAGATGTGTTACTGTGGTTGTCGTCGGGTTGGTTTTGGTAGTTGTGCCCGGAAAAATATGCAACTATGCGCTGACCAAAAATGCAAGGCCACTATTAAAACAGAGGCACAACGACAGGCTGCGTTAATATACACGGTCGCACGTTTACAAAGTGAGGATACACTGAGACTCGGTACTACTCGTACGGCTTAGTCTACCTCATTAATGTCTAAACGGGCGCGCCTGGTGGATGTCGAGGCTTCTCCACGTGTCTCACTGCCGGGATTAGTCGGAGATGGCGGAGGAATTGCAGGGTCGGGGTAGTGATGATGACCATCACGGGGATTGTTGGCCACAACCCCGTTGGAGTGTGCTCCCAAAAGGCGACGAAGCACCTCTGGGGTCATCAAAGCATCTCGGCTGATGGCTGGAGATGATGTCGGAGTCTCGATCGGTTGTCCAAACAGCACGACTGGGTTGTCGGCGTTGGGCTCGTTTTCTTCTCTCGCCGGGGCTCGACGAACCAGCTCTCCACGAGCTGCAATTAAATCAATAGTGATCTGCTCGAACAGTGCCTCTAGTGCACTTACATAGCGCACTAGGTGCAACAATGCGGGGTCCATCTCGTGACCTCCGTTGGCAACTTGGGGTGGTCTACCATACCCTTCACGTCTGGGGTAGTAGTGGAACAAGCGACAGTTAACTCTGGGCGACAACTGCTTGAGATGAACTATAGCCTCTCGAGTCGCTAGTTGTATGGCTTGTGGCTCAAAGGAAGTTGTTCTTCCGGTGAACCTGTAGGGGCGCTCGGGTGACAGTCCCCTACCGTAGATGTGCACAGTGGCCCAAAATTGACGGTCTTCACCGCTCATGGGTCCTTGGTATACAACATATTCTGGTGGCTCCTCTAACGCATAGGCACGACGGGTGAGGTTTGCGAGTATGGTCACAAAACCTCCAAGGTTGGTTGCTGTGGTTTCATTGTGCACGACAGGGCCAGGCATTGTAGCTCGGTTTGGGGTAGAGGCTATGATGTGCTGTGTTGGGACTAGTGTGCCCCTTCTTATAGGAAAAAGAGAACGGAGTCTTCCTTCGCACGCTTGCGAGAAAGGACTATTTAGGGGCCGGTCACTGGCGCAGGAGTGACAGGTTAGGTTGATAGGTTGGGCACCGACTGCCAAAAAGGTGTTGGGTCACTGTGTGGCTATCTTGCACCAGAAGCTTGGCTGGGGTTTGGTTATGGTTTGGTGGGTTGGTTTGCCTAAGTTTATAGACCCGGCTAAGATAGGATTAGCCAATGGTCAGCCTGGCTCTGATACCAAGTCTGTCACGACCGGTTTTCCGGGTAATAAATTTCCAGAAAAGACCGTCATGCTCATCAGCCCCAGGATTACTGTTAGCTGATGAGGCTCCAACTTGATACAGAAATTCCAAGCAGAATACAACACATGTAGTACAAGACCATTCTGGCCTGTGAGTACAACAAATGGTTTCTAGTGGTTGATGGCGGAAGCGGGTTGTGAAACATCAGTGTCTATGGGACTCCATTTCCCACGGGAACAGCTGACCAGGTTAACTCCTATCTTCGCGAGGCTGCTATCTCCATTACTTAGGTTCCGGGGCTGTCATCGCGTCGCTCCTCTTCGTGCAAGAAAATCTGGCCAAGACAATAGCCAGGGACAAGCCAGTGAGTACTTTGAATGTACTCGCAAACATTATGAACACAGGTATAATATAATAGTGCTGTGCTGAAAACATTTTATGCTCATGACGTCAGTAAAAATTAGTAAATAAATTTCTGATGCGTGCATGCGGTTATTTATAAAATTGCAATAACATGGTAGTATTAAAAATTTATGAAATAAATAACAAGCAATGCCACAGTCAGGCGTCTGAGCGATACCACATAAAGGGCTTTAAAAGAAATGCCACAGTCGGGCGTCTGAGCGACACCACATAAAGGGCTTTAAAAGAAATGCCACAGTCGGGCGTCTGAGCGACACCACAT
>NC_057804.1:274299448-274317744 GCF_018294505.1 Triticum aestivum | reverse complement strand
CCATCCCAGAGATACTCGATAATAACAATAATATCACGGGTTAGTCAACAATAATAATAATCATAATTATCACA
The DNA here is from genome assembly GCF_018294505.1 of Triticum aestivum. Lineage (NCBI taxonomy): Eukaryota > Viridiplantae > Streptophyta > Magnoliopsida > Poales > Poaceae > Triticum > Triticum aestivum. Next base: position 274,317,670 of record NC_057804.1, on the reverse strand, counting down.
AGTCACAGGTAGTAGTTCCAGTTCTGGTTAACAGTTTCACCTCCGAAGACCGACACTAAGACCGACACCTGACCCATCCCAGACTGTAATCCTTAACCATGGACACGGCTATTCGAATAGGTTTATTCTCTGCAGAGGGTGTACTCTTTACCCACGAGTAACGGATTTCTTTAGTCCATCGGGACTAATTCCGTCTACGGTCTTTTTGTTGAAAACACACCTAACTTGCACACACCAGCTTATCTCACACGTGTCTGGAATCACCCACGACACCTGTTAAGCAAACTCTAAGTGGGGAGGCTACAACCTCGCGTAGCATGGGATCAAATTTATATCGCGCGCTCTAAGGGGTGGCCTCCCCTCTCGGTCCCAACCGGAAACACCCATGCCCCCGGACTAGGTGGCCTGCCTACCAGCTACAACCGGTATCTTCCACCATGGCCTCTCTGTACGGTGTGTGCTAGAAAGAGGTTGACAACTTACTGAACCATACTCTACTTGCTGTAGAGACGAGTGGTAGTACGAAACAAGTTTGGGGGTTACTGGCACAAGACTCGATCTACGGTTGACTCAGGAGGTTTAAGTATTCCCTGCATGATTAGCATGACGAATATATTTCAACCAACAGAGTCACCGCTCATATCACCTTGCCATGCCATACCAGACATAACCGTCCCGACGGAGACCGGCGACAAACTCATGCCTACCCAAGGCAGAGGTTTTCCCGGGTTCCTGCCGGTATGCATGCAAGGCACATGAGGGTGATTATCATCATAAGTGTGTCCATTTCCAACAGCATGGAAATCACTAATATGCACTCATGCATATGATCATATCACATGAAATAACAAGTTTCTCCAAAGTGAGGTGATGTTATGAACGTGTCATCGAACACACAAAAATATTATGCCGAGGTTCAGAATGCTTGCCTTCAATGTGTGGAAAGGCATGGTGCACTCCAAAACTTGAAATATTTCTCCTCTCTTCAAAAATGCTATTTTAGCAATATAAAAGAATTAACACACAAAATAAAAACAGCACCAAAAGGTGTTCTGAATTTTTTTCAAATAAATCTTAAAATAAACTAGGTGAAATTTGAGAGAGGTGGGAAAAAGAATCATTTCATTTGGAGTTGTATTTAAAAAGTTATAGCCAGTCAAAGTTCTGGTCAAAATCTGTTTTTAAAAAAAATTAGAAAAAGAAAACGTTTCAAACGAGATTACGCTTTCGGTGCAGAGGAGGCGTACTTGAGGCTTTACGCCTCCACTTAACCACGTGGACCAGTGCTGGGTCTCTGACGGTGGGCCCGCCTGGCCCACTGGTCAGGTTTGACCAGTCGCCCGTGTCGTCTCCCTTCTCTGCCCGAGTGGAGCGGAGCTCCGGCGATCATCGCCGGGGAACGGTGGCTCCGTTCGGAAAGCTGAGGCCACCAGTGGATTCAGGGGGCCGAGGAGGTTACTCCGGTAGTTGTAGGGTCGTCGGAGGTGGAGGATATCACCGGCGGCGAGCTCCAAGGCGGAGGGAAGCTTCGGGAGCAAGATGGATTTGGGGCTACGGTGGTTCCCGATCAAAATTGAGTAGGGGGACGGGTTCACGGGAGGATGAGGAGGTTCCTGGCGAAGAGAACGGAGAGGGGGAGGTACTGGAGGTGCCGGATTGGCCAGTGAGGTGGCGGCGGCAGGACTTGCCGGAGATGAGGAAGAAAGCTCTCCTGGGTCGATTGGCGAGCTGGGGAAGCGTCATTGGGGTGGCCTGAGGTTGCCAGTGTGCGGGAACGGCCCGGGGCGTCCATTTATAAGCGAGGCAAGGCGGTTCCGCGGCGGCCGTGGATAAGCTTCCGGCGAACCGACGTTCTGTAGCAGCAGGGCATCGTGGCGGCGACGAGCGCTAGCGGACATGGCTGTGGATGAGCTCGCGCTGCTCCAGGGGCCAGGTGGCGAGCGGGAGGGTTTTGGGCGGCGCTGACATGGGCAGAGGCTGTCGGGCGGCGGCGGCGGCTAGCGCTTGGCCTGCCGGGCGCGGCGAGGGGCGGCTTGGCGCGTAGCTGTGAGAAGGGGAGCGCGTGGCGTGATGCCGCGGAGCGAGCCAAAACCGTGGGGGCCAGCGTGTCGGCTCGGCGCACGGGTCGTGCAATACGCGCGCTCTAGGCGCGTCCAGTGCACGCACGGGAGATGTTCGACACAATGCCAGAGCATGCTAGAGGTCGCAGGTGAGGTTGGGGTTTACCAGATCGAGGTTAGGAGCAACTGGGAGTCTAGTGGACATGCTAGTTTGATCAGAGGTGCAAGCTCACAGTGAAATGCCAAAACTCATGTCAAAACAAGTCATGCCTACAGGGTTCTCGATAGAATGCCACATGCACCTAGGCATCTCTTGGGGTAGCCAAAACTTCCAGGTTGGGGTCTCTTTAGATGCAAGAGAGAGTAGTGAGGTTAGTTTGTGAAAAGCACAAACTTGTTAGTGCAAGTTTTACAAAACTACATTTCTGGACAGGAAATAAATGACATTATTTCATGAACCAAAAATGATCCAAAGGGTGCATGCTCCTGGACTTAAGGGTTTAACATGGAGGACTACAAGTAGGAGAAAGAATCAAGGGTTAAAGAGCAAGCAAAAATATGGTTGCTGTACAAACCATCCAGTTGGTCCATAATGAAGATGAGGTTGATTCACTCAAATTTTTCAAAGAACAACACTAGGTTTTTGTATAAAGTTGAATCATATGCTACTAACAATATCCCATAATTTTGGTGGAGGCCAGAAAGAAATATTTAAATGGGTTGTAGTGCAAAATGCACTCTGGACCAGAGAAGAAAAATTGAGTGTAGGGCTCAAAATATTTCATGAATGAAATATATTTTTGCATAAAAGTGATTTAAAAACATCACATGACATCTTCAAATTTTTGTGGAAATTTTAAGAGAATCTATCAAATGGTTGTAGTTCAGATATGGCCATTTAACCTTGAAAAACCATTTCCAAGAAAGTAAAGATCAAGCAATTAAATTAGTTAATTAGTTATACTGACAAAAGGAAAGTTTTTCTTGAGAGGTTAAACAAGTCCAATAACATATTTGAAAAGTTTTCTCTTTGGGAAAAACTCATCATAACAGGGAAGGAAATGATTTAAAAATCAAAATGGAGCTCAAAAATCCAAAGTTTTAATTCCTGGCAAAAAATTTAATTCATTAAAACAAGGCCAATTTTTTTTTGGGGTGTCACAATACTACCCCCCTTAAGAAAAATCTCGTCCTCGAGATTTGCTAAAAGCTGTGTTAAGAAAATATTACGCAATAGACATGTGGCTCTAGTGAGAGGGCAATAAGTGGTGAAAAACCGCAGTGTGAAAACTGGTGCTACGTGGAAGAGTCTATGGTTCGGGACAAAATCGTGAGATTTCTACGCTGGATATAACCCACAAGCACAACCGGAGTCCTTCAAAGGTGTATCTCCGAAGAGGAAGGGCGTAATCTCCTGGCTGAAATTCATGCCGGACTCGGCGGGCACCACGCTGCAGCCCGGGCCCTTGTAGGCAAGGCCTTCCGTACAGGATTTTATTGGCCGACAGCCCGGCCAGATGCTCAGGACTCAGTCCAACGATGCGTCGGTTCCCAGCTCTTTGCTAATCAGAGCCACATGCCACACACCACCCTCAAAACTATACCCATCACCTGGCCGTTCGCGGTCTAGGGGCTTGACATGATTGGACCCCTTAAAGGGGGAACCCACAAGCACAAATACTTATTGGTCATGGTGGACAAATTCACCAAATGGATTGAAGCCAAGACGGTTAAAACTGCAGAATGCAGACCTGTGATAGATTTCATATCCGGGGTAGTACACCGTTTTGGCGTCCCCCATAGCATCATCACTGACAACGGCACGAATTTCACGGCCGACGAGGTTAAACTCTGGTGCAAAAATATGGGCATCAAGCTCGACTACGCTTCAGTCTATCACCCCCAAACTAATGGTCAAGTTGAGCGAGCAAATGGTCTAATCATGAGCGGCATCAAACCCAGACTAGTGCGGTCCCTCAAGGAATCTAACACGCACTGGGTAGAGGAGCTCGACTCCGTACTCTGGGGGCTGCGGACCACGCCAAACCGAACTACTGGATTCACACCATTTTTTATGGTGTACGGCGCAGAGGCAGTTCTGCCCTGCGATATAATTCATGACTCTCCTCGCATGCGCATGTACGAAGAAAGAGAAGCCGAGATGGATCGGCAGGACAGTTTGGACGCCTTAGAGAAGGAGCGGGACATGGCAAAAGCTCGTTCCGCATTTTATCAACAGCAGGCTCGAAGATATCAAAGCAGAGAAGTACAGGCCAAAGCTTACAATGTTGGCGAACTTGTTCTACGCCTGCCGGACAAGAAAAAGGACAAACTTAAGCCCAAGTGGGAAGGTCCCTTCATCATTGACCAAGTCCTGACCGGCGGAGCATACCGTCTATGTAACGCATCTGACAACCGACTCGAGCCGAACCCATGGAACACAGCCCGTCTCCGAAGATTCTATGCCTAACGCTGGACTCAGAGTTCGTCTCACTCCTTTGTCCACCTTTTTACATTTTCACTGTCTCTTGTCCCCCTCCTTCTTCCCACCTTTTTTCCAATACCTTTGATAGGATGATTTGCGCATTGTTCGCACACACTTGATGTGCTCCTAGCACTCGTTATACCTGGGGGCTTCTTTAACAGAAGGTTATTTATACGGGCTTCATGCCCAACACATGTGTCATACTTCCGCATGTACCTTTTATTCACCATTATATGCATCGATATGACTTAAGTTTTGGCCAAGCTGGGTTGCCTGACTCCTGTGCTTACCCCTACGTTCCCGATTGTTCGGCTAGGAGGTAAAGGGAGCACCTCTGCGATTGTTACTGCCGGGTCAGCCGGATGTGTACCTCAGACTGGGTGAAGCCGAAAGCTAGCGTTCTTAAGAGAATATTTGGTTGGTGACTTAAAAGATGATTTATTACTTACTTATTTATTTGCCCCCAGATGCTTTTTCTGCTATTTTCACAGTTCGGACATGCACTTTAGGGCATGCCTCCCAGGGAAAGGAACCCTTAACGGAACTATTCTCCCTGGAAGATGTTTCTTACTAACCATGTAATATAACATAGCTAGTTGGGCACTTGTCTGATAAAGCAATTATGACCCCGACGCCTTGTCTCCACGCATGCCCCGGTTCTTCTATAACCTTAAGGGTATTCGGACACACTCCGGACTATTGGGTCCGAAGGTTGAAGCGAAAAGGTCCGCAAAGACAAACGATCTACAATCCGGCTAGAAGGCATTTTACATGTTATTTCAAATTACATCGTCAAACTGACTAATTGTACTCCTCTTCAATCCCATCTAACAGGCTGTCTAATTTACAGTCCTGTTGGGAATATTTCGCGGCCAGTTCTACTTGGCCGTACATCAAGCTCACAGGGATCTCCTTCCCATCAGGCCCCGCAGGTCCGACCTCGGCCATGTGGTTTGGGTCAGCCTTCGGGTACCGCGTCTTCACCATGGCCCAGGCCTCCCTAGCGCCTTGACGGCAGGCCGATATCTTCCACAGACGGAGGCGTCGCCGTGCTCCCTGAAGCTTCTCAGCAAGCCCTCCAAGGCCCTCGGGTAGGGAGACGGATGGCCATAAAGCCTGAACGACGCCACTCATCACCTGCCGAACACGTTCGAGCAGTTGCACCAGCTCGGGAAGTTGGTCACCCGTTGAACTAGGCATTTCCTCCGCAGGGTGACCTGTGAGCACACCTAAAGACACATTTCTGCAATCGACTTCCTCGCCGAATTCTTCTTTTCAAAGGAATTTGCTCAAGCACTTACTATAAATGCCGCGATGAAGCCACTGATTCTCCTTCACGGAGCCAGACAGCTGGGCCCGAACACCTTTCAGCTCTTCTCCTAGCTGGGTGTGGGCATCTTGGAGCTTGTTTCTCTCCTGCTGCACCTTCATAAGAACCCTCTCGCCGGCCTTTAGCTGATGCAGTAGCTGTTGCTTGTCCGGATCTAGTCCGGCGCCCTCTGCAATATTATTGTCAGATTTACGCACACGCCGCACTTTGTTAACTACTTATCTTTTCGAAGTACGTATTACCAGCGGGGGTCTCTGTGGCTCCCCTTGTGGTGGCTAGTGCGGCCTCAAGTTGGGCCTTGCACTCTTGGAGCTCCTGGGACAGGTGGGCATTCTTCTCCGTAAGATCCTGCATAATAAATGATCCTTAAATCAATTATTTTAACTATTTTATGTCTCGGGGGCTACTAGTATATATAACTATTAAAATTACTTACCCGTATGTCCTTCACATACTGCTCCGTGGCTCTGGTTAAACCATCTTGAGCAGCACGGAGGTGCGCGTTTCCCGCATCAAAGGCATTCAACGCCTCCAGGGAGAAACACGCGTCACGAAGAACTGTCCGGCGACGCCTGTGATTCATGGCGCTCTCGACCTCAGACCGGGTGGCGGACAGCCTGTCGGCATCCTCCGTCGGAGGAGCATCCGGCTCTTGCCTTGTGTTTGCCTCCACTTCCGGACCACGCGATGGAGCATGGCTGGCGGAGGCTTGATTGGCAACCTCTCCGGACACTGTCGGCGAGTGCTCTTTCTCCTGGAAAAAGTTATGAGCATTAATATACCTCCTAGGGATCCTTCCCTCAAAAACAACGGTGCACCGTACCGTTGCGGCGACGTTTTGATTCACGTCGCACTCCTCTTCCGCCTGCTAGGCCGAACTGACCCTTGCTGGTCAGCCGCCGCAGGTTCGGCTTCCCGCCTTAAAGGCACCTCCCGCGGTGCACCATCAGTATAGGATGGTTGGAATTGAGCACGGATCAGATGATGGTGTCAAGACCTCGGTCATAGTCACCTGGGAGGCCAGAAACAAACCGGGGTAGTCAGCCGTAATGGCGACTAGGGCATTGTCCATGCTAAGTTGGTGGAACACCCCGTCAATCAGCTCCACCTTTATGTCCGGATCCTCTTTGGAGGTCGGATCAAGGGATCGTTCCGGATCCTCGGGCTGTGGAGTTAGGCTTCGTATGCCCTCCACGTCCCGGCACAGCTCCTGCATCGAAATCACAAAGTAAAATACTTGACTTTGGAAGTACGGATCGGGTAGATAAATGTCCGCTTACCCAACTCCGAGGGTTATTCATGGAGAATCCGTTCAATGGATTTTGCGGAGAAAGTCCTCCTCCTCCCCCTTGTACAAGCCGGATAGGATCTTTGCCAGATCGGCTGCCGAGCTCGGCCCTCTATGGCCATGACGGGTGGCGTCGTCTTCCCCGTTGAAATCCCACATAGGGTGGCCCCTATATTGGAGTTGCTGCACCCCTCGCATAATGCACGTAGCCATGATTCCAATAATGGTCAATCCGGAGTGGGCTAGTAACCTAATCCGGCCCATCAGATAATGGACGCTCCCATCATCCTCCCGTCGAGGGCTCCGCGGGCGCCAACTCAGGCGTTTCTTCTAGGGAGCATTGCTGAACTCCGGGAGGCCGATCCGAACTACATCCGACAGAGGGGCGTCCTCCATGTAGAACCATTCCGAAGGCCAGTCTTCGGACGCCTTCTTTGGGGTGCCGGATAGATATCTGGTCCCAGCGATGTGCCATATTTCAGCTCCGCCCACTTGACATATCGACCCCTCATAAGAACGGGGTACGAGGCAAAACAATCTCTTCCACAGTGCAAAATGGGGCTCGATGCCCAGGAACAACTCGCAAAGAGCTACAAAGCCCGCGATGTGCAAAATGGAGGCAGGTGTGAGGTGGTGAAGCTGGAGTCTGTAGAACTCTAGGAGCCCCCGGAGAAATGGATGTATGGGAAATCTGAGTCCCCTTATTAGATAAGGGACGAAGCATACCCGCTCTCCTTTGGAAGGGTTGGGGACGCTCTCCGCCTGCTTTCCACCCTTGAAGGTGGCCAGTCCGGCTCGAACCGGAACCATGAAAGCTGGGGGAAGATATCGCTCGGTTTGGAGCGCCACTAGCTCGCTGTGTTGAACTGAGCATCTCCCCCAATTTCCTGGCTTAGGGCTGGGAGCACGAGAGGAGGAGGCGCGTCAACTATCCATGATGGAATGGATTTTTGTCAGAGGCGCTTCGATGAGAACTTGCGAATGGAGGATGGTGTGAGCTGGATCTAGATCCTCGCCTCTCTTATAGGCGGCTCGTTCGCACGGCTAGGGGGTAAAATGTAAAAATACCCTAGCTTTTCGCATTCATACGACACGTGGAAGAAGGCCATTATTGGGCGTAGAAGCCAAGGAGCGCAACACTTATAAGGAAGCCGGACACTATTCGACAGGAACATGAAGTTTGAAGGAGAACCCGCCTTGCAACACCGAAGACAATATACGCGCCGGACTCGTCGTCGCTGAAGCCCGGTTCGGGGGCTACTGAGGGAGTCCCGGACTAGGGGGTGTTCGGATAGCCGAACTATCATCATCGGCCGGACTCCAAGACTATGAAGATACAAGATTGAAGACTTCGTCCCGTGTCCGGATGGGACTTTCCTTGGCGTGGAAGGAAAGCTTGGCGATACGGATATGTAGATTTCCTACCATTGTAACCGACTCTGTGTAACCCTAGCCCTCTCCGGTGTCTATATAAACCGGATGGCTTTAGTCCATAGGATGAACAACAATCATACCATAGGCTAGCTTCTAGGGTTTAGCCTCCTTGATCTCGTGGTAGATCCACTCTTGTAACACACATCATCAATATTAATCAAGCAGGACATAGGGTTTTACCTCCATCAAGAGGGCCCGAACCTGGGTAAAACATCGTGTCCCTTGTCTCCTGTTACCATCCGCCTAGACGCACATTTTGGGACCCCCTACCCGAGATCCGCCGGTTTTGACACCGACAGCCGCCTGGAGCAGATCGACAGCTATGCCCCCCGGCCATCAAATCAGGTTCGGAAACCTGAACTACACGGCGGATATCCGCGGAGACTTGATCTTCGATGGATTCGGGCCAGCGCCAGGAACACCGAACAGTCACGATGGGCACGGCTTAGACCTACTGTCGGACGTTGCTCGGGAGATCACCCCGGCAGAGGCCTCGGATCTAAATCCGGGGCAGGTTACTTCGCCTAAGGACGGAGGGCTAGACCCCGCCCCGCAGGACGAGCCCTCATCGGCGATGGAGTCGAACACATGTCTCACCTCTGAGGGAGTCTGTGACTTCGGACCCTCAGATTCATATCCGGATGCAGGTTCTAGTCCGCGCGTCCCCGAGCCCGCTGATCCTGGTTGGGCTCTGGTGATGGAGTTCACCGCGGCGGACGTCTTTCAGCACTCGCCCTTCGGTGACATACTGGACTTATTGAAGTCCCTCTCCTTGTCAGGAGACTCCGGGCCGAACTATGTTCGGCTCGAGTGGGAAGCAGACAACGACGGAATTCGTTGCCCACCCACCACCCACTTCATTGCCACGATCGATGATCTAACCAACGTGCTTGACTTCGACTCTGAAGACGTCGACGGTATGGACGACGATGCAGGAGAATTACAGGAGCCACCGCTCACTGGGCGGTGGACGGCCACCTCCTCATATGATATATATATATATGGTGGACACTCCGAACGAAACTAATGGCGATGAGGCAACAGAAGACAACCCCTCGGGAAGAAAATCAAAGAATGGGCATCGTCAGCGCCACTCCAAGCCCCGCCATAGCAACACCGCCCCCGGAGACAAGAATAATATGACCCTGACCAGTGTGCCTTCGAGCATGCCGGATAGTAAGATGAGTAGGTAAGCCTAGAAGAACAGGCGACAGACGCATACCCGGAGGAGGACAACTACATGCCCCCCTCCGAAGACGAGATCAGCCTCGGCGACGATGAATTCGGGCGTGCCTGAGGATCCCGTGGAGTAGGAGCGCTTCAAGCATAGGCTTATAGCCACTGCGAGGAGCTTGAAGAAGAAGCAGCAGCAACTCCAAGCTGATCAAGACCTGCTCACAGATAGATGGACTGAAGTCCTGGCAGCCGAGGAATATGAACTCGAATGCCAAACGGCTGACCAGCCACCCCGTGGCCGGGATAAAACGGGATACCAGCCCGGATACCAGCCCGCACCCCCATGCCGATACACTACGGCTCAGGGCAACAAGCACGACCTGCAAGATATTCTGGAAAATAAAGCAGGACAGCCAAGATCGATCTACGGATCGAGGGGGCGCGCCCCAGCGCGTGATGATGACCGTCGCGCCAGATACATCATCAACAAATCCGGTCGGGCCGAACATAGCAACCCAGACCAATCCGACCTGTGTAGCCACATAGCCTGGCACAGAGGCGCCGCACACCCCCTCTACTTCACTGACGAAGTGATGGATCATGAATTCCCAGAAGGATTCAAACCCGTAAACATCGAATCATATGATGGCACAACGGACCCCGCAGTATGGATCGAAGATTTCCTTCTCCACATCCACATGGCCCGCGGAGATGATCTACATGCCATCAAGTACCTCCCCCTTAAGCTCAAAGGACCAGCCCGACACTGGTTAAACAGCCTGCCAGCAATTTCCATTGGCAGTTGGGAAAACCTGGAAGACGCATTCCTTGATAACTTCCAGGGCACATATGTGCGGCCACCGGACGCTGATGACCTAAGCCAAATTACTCAACAGCCTGGAGAGTCAGCCCGAAAATTCTGGACTCGGTTCCTCACTAAAAAGAACCAAATAGTCGACTGTCCGGACGCCGAAGCCCCGACGGCTTTTAAGCATAATATCCGTGATGAATGGCTTGCTCGACACCTCGGCCAGGAAAAACCCAAGTCTATGGCAGCTCTCACAACCCTAATGACCTGTTTTTGTGCGGGTGAGGATAGCTGGTTGGCTCGCACCGGCACCACGCCACATTCCGGCGCTTCGGACGACCGCGATGCTAACAGCAAGCCATGGTGCAACAGAAATAAGAGATGGAACAACGGCGACTGCACTGAAGAGACGGCAGTCAATGCCGGATTCAGCGGATCTAAGTCCGGACAGTAGAAAAAGTCGTTCAAAAGAAATAATCAGGGACCGTCCAGTCTGGACCGCATACTAGAGCGCTCGTGCCAAATTCACGGCACACCGGACAAACTAGCCAACCACACCAATAGAGACTGCTGGGTGTTCAAACAGGCTGGCAAGATAAACGCCAAAAACAAGGACAAGGGGCTGCACAACGACGATGACGATGAGCCCCGGCGTCCGAATACGGGGGGACAAAAGAAATCCCCCCCTCATGTGAAAACGGTCAACATGATCCACGCCACCCACATCCCCAAGCGGGAACGGAAGCGGGCACTACGGGACGTCTATGCGATGGAGCCAGTCGCCCCCAAGTTCAATCCATGGTCAGCTTGTCCGATCACCTTTGACCGCAGGGATCACCCTACCAGCATCAGTCACGGCGGCTCAGCCGCATTGGTCTTAGACCCAATCATCGACAGATTCCACCTCACGCGTGTCCTTATGGACGGCGGCAGCAGCCTGAACCTGCTTTATCAGGACACAGTGCGCAAGATGGGCATTGATCCTTCAAGGATCGAGCCCACTAAAACCACCTTTAAATGTGCTATTCCTGGAGTAGAGGCCCGCTCCACGGGCTCTATAACATTGGAAGTGGTCTTCTGATCCCCAGACAACTTCAGGAGCGAAGAGCTAATCTTTGACATCGTCCCTTTCCGCAGTGGCTACCACGCACTGCTCGGACGAACCGCATTCGCTAGATTCAATGCAGTGCCACACTATGCATATCTCAAGCTCAAGATGTCGGGACCGCGCGGGGTCATCACTGTTAACGGAAATATGGACTGCTCCCTTCGAACAGGAGAGCATACGGCAACCCTCGCGGCAGAAGTACAATGCGGCCTCCTCCGACAAACCAATCCGGCAACAGCTTCGAGCACTGTCAAACGAGTCCGAGGCACCCCACAACAGGATCATCATGAATATCAAGATCGTGATTAGCAGTCCGGCCTCCGCTCAAGCCCCTCCAAAGAAGCATTCGTGCCACGCGTACACAATTACGCAATCAAGATACCTTGGGCATAGACGGAGGCGCATCAATGACTCAGTCGATAATGCGGGTCACCGCTAAATACCTTCATACTCTTTCCCTCTTACCTTTCAGGACACCGCGATAGTGCAGCATCCTCAGAAGAGCCGAATTGCCGGGCTCATGTGGAAGTGACATCCAAGGAGGCAACAGACGTTGTGCATAGAAGGAAATACCCAAGTGGAATCTATTTACGATCATTATACCTGCTTCATCTATCTGTACACAGCTTGCCCCTAGATAGGACATGTCAAATAGTCCTATTTTTATCTCTGCTTAACGCATCCATTGTAAACATACGCTTAAACGTATTTTTCGTCAATGGGAGATTATATATAGTGTCAACTTATTATCTTTATTTGAGTATTTTTTCTCTTATATATGTTTATTTGGTATTGCATCCGTACATCTTGGTACGGCCAGTTTGCCAGGGGCTTCTGATGGCGCCCCGAAGTATGGCAAATAAAGTCCGAACACTTCAAACAGTGCGGCACCCTGAACTTATAGCATTATATGCATCAGCTCTGAATCATGTCTTGGGTCTACAATTGGGATAGCCCGGCTCCCTTGTTTTGGTGCCTTACGTTCGGTTATATCGGCTAAGGTAGCGCAGGGAGAACTACTGCGATTGTGTCCCGGTTCTTCCGGACGAGCACCTCAGTAGAGAAAGTCAAAAACTGACTGGCATGATGAGGCGAGAGCTGGTCGCTGTTCAAGAGATCTTAAAATCCTTAAAGATTTTCTGCTTTAGGCGATATATCGGCTTTGTCCGATCTAGGTGTATATAGCGCCCCAATTCGGCCTTCCGGATTCTAGGGGCTTTGCCGAAATTTAAAATTGTAGACTTCTATGGCTAAGTGAAAGTTATAAAGCCGCATAGTCTGATTGCCTCGTTCGCTGCACCGGACACCTCATTAAGGGACCAAACAATTGGATAAAGAGTGTCTGGGTTTTCCATGAACACCCCAGCGCTAGTCACGTGGGGGCGGAAGCCGACGACTGGCCTACTTTCAAGATTTTATAAACGGCAGCACAGAACGTAATATTTTAAATAACAAAAGTGCTACATAGCGCAAGTAACTTCGTCCTTGAAATACAAACACGAAAGAAGCGAATTCATTCAAATATGGTGTCCTTGGTACACTCGTCAGCCAAGAGGCGAGCACCCTTCATAATGCCATCATAGTACTGCTCAGGATGGCGATGCGCCTTACCCTCCGGCGGCCCATCCTTGATCAGCTTCTCCGCATCCATCTTGCCCCAATGCACTTTGACGCGGGCAAGGGCCCAACGGGCACCCTCGATGCACACGGATCGCTTGATCACCTCAAGCCGCGGGCAAGCATTCACCATCTGCTTGATCAGGCTGAAGTAGCTACCGGGCATGAGCTCACCAGGCCACATCCGGACTATGAAACCTTTCATAGCTAGTTCGGCCGCCCTGTGGAGTTCGATCAACTGCTTCAGTTGGTCACTCAGAGGCATCGGGTGTTCGGCCCCAGCATACTGGGACCAGAATAGCTTCTTCATTGAGTTCCCCTTCTGGGCATGGTAGAACTCCGCAGCGTCTGATAAACTGCATGGCAGATCTGCAAATGCCCCTGGAGAGCTCCGAATTGGAGTAAGTAAAAGAAATGCCTCCTCCACATGTTTGCTTTGCATAAAGAACTTCTTACCCGCTGCTATCTTCCTGGCCTCCTGGATCTCCTGCTGTGCCTTCTCGGCTTCGGCCTTGGCATCTTTTAAACTCATAAGGGCCTTCGCAAGCTCGGCCTCTTTCGCCTTCAGATCATGCTCCACGGACTCGCATTTCTTGCCGAGGTCCTGGAGCTCTTGCTGTACCTCACCCACCCTAACACTTTGCTTCTCGCGCTCCTTACACTCCGAGGCCGCCCTGTCTTCGGCCTCGGACAGCGCCTTCTTCAGGAACACCACTTTGGCAGTGTCCCCTGTTACACGGTCACGACACTTAGATGTTAGACCAACCAATTTTGCCTATCCTTAAATGCATAAGAGCGGGAATTACTTACCCTTTCTCTCTTCGAGCTGCCTCTTCGTGAGGTCGAGCTCTCCCTGCACCTGCTCCAGGTCCCGCTTCAGATCCGCAACCTCGGCAGTACGGGCAGCAGCAGCAAGCAGCACAACCTGCTTATTTACAAATAATACTTATGATTAGACTCCTGGGGATTATAATTGAGCCTCTGCTCGACTTTTCTTTCCAAACGCCAAACAGAGTATCAGGGGCTACTACCTATCGGGTGGTAATTTTGCACATATTTATTACTTACCTCAAAGCCTGTTAGGAGGCTGGTGCAAGCTTCGGTTAGTCCGCTCTTGGCGGACGAAACCTTCTGAATCACCATACTCATAAGAGTACGGTGCCCCTCATCCAGGGAAGCGCTGCAAAGCGCTTCCAGCAGACTGTCCGGCACCTCATGCGCAATGGTAGTTCGCGACACAGACGACTCGCCCTCCCTAGCGAGGGGTCGCCGCCTGAGTCCGGAACCATCGAAGGTTCTGGAATTGTGTTCGGCCGAGAGCTTGGCCGGCCATGGCTCTCATCGACACGATCCGCGGGGATCTTGAACCCCGCGTGTCTGACCTCTGGGACCCTGCCTCGGGGCATCTCCAGAGTCACCCCCCGCTCCGAGAGCCTTCCGGACAACACCTCCATGTCATCCGCGTGTTGGGGAGTAGTGGCCTTCGGAAGCGAATTCATCTCCGAATTGCTCAGGGACCCGGAGGAAGACACTTTGGGGAGGTCCCTGGCCGGACTGCACATATGTCCGGCATTATAAAATGCAAAAACTATGAAGCGGAATCATGATAGAGAGCGGATACTTACGATCACACTAGGGACTTCCCCCTGGGCAGCCACCCCTCCTCCCTATGAGCGGCCGTGGTGGAATAGTCCGGAAGGGGCACCTTCCCCTTCTTGGACGCCCCAGCCTCCCCCTTCGGGGTGGATTTTCTTTTCTTCCCCTCCCAATGCGGGGAGGCGGAATTTCTTCTTGATTCCCCCCGCCTTCGTGAGAGGAATCTGACTCGTCGTCATCTGATGACAGGGGTATGACGGCCTTGCACCGGGGGCCTTTTTCGGCCCCTGGTCTGCCTCCCCGGACCCCTCATCCTTTCCGGATGGGGCGTCTTCTTCCTCTTCCTCCTCCCCTTCGTGGGAAGAGTCCGCCTCATTGTCTTCGGACGAGGCTTCGGGCACAACCTTACGCCGGAGACCCTTTCGGATCCCCGGGGCCTTCTTCTCGGCCTTCTTCTCCGGCACCTTGTATGGCACCAGGACCAGCATCTCCGTCAGGAGAGCATCTGCGGGGTCTTCTGGCAGCGGAGCCGGGCAGTAAACCTAGTCCGCTATCTCCACGTAATCCTGAAATAAATATGCAAACTACTTAAGGCACTCCCATGAATATATCAGGGAAGAACTGGGTCCGGTGTCAGTCTAAGAACTCACCGGCCTAGGAGCCCGCGCGGCGTGAAGCCCGCGGTCCTCGGATGTCGGAGGAGGCACTTCGGAGGCCTTGAACAATACCTATCATGTGCCTTTGTGCATCATGTCGTAGAGCCTCTGGAGCGTCCGGTGCTCGGTTGGGACGAACTCCCACAGATTGACTGCCCGCCTCTGGCAGGGCAAGATCTGGCGAACGAGCATGACCTGGATCATGTTGACAAGCTTGATGTTCTTTTCCCTCATGCTTTTGACACATGTTTGGAGTCCGACCAGCTCCGTGGAATCGCCCCAGGATAGGCACTTCTTCTCCCACGAGGTGAGCCGCATGGGGGCTCCGGATCGGAACTCGGGGGCCGCTGCCCAGTTGGTGCCGCGCGGCTCGGTGATGTAGAACCACCCCGATTACCATCCTTTTATGGTCTCCGCAAAGGAGCCGTCGAGCCATGTGGCATTGGGCATTCTGCCCACCATGGCCCCTCCGCACTCCGCCTGTTGGCCGCTTACCACCTTCGGCTTCATGCAGAAGGTTTCCAGCCATAGGCCAAAGTGAGGCCGGATGCGGAGGAAGGCCTCGCACACGACGATGAACACCGAGATGTTGAGGACAAAATTTAGGGCTAGATCATGGAAATCTAGCCCGTAGTAGAATATAAGCCCGCGGACGAAAGGATGGAGTGGAAATCCCAGTCCACAGACGAAGTGGGCGACGAATACGACCCTCTCGAGGGGTCCTGGGGTCGGAATGACCTGCCCGGCATCTGGTAGACAGTGCGCTATGTCCGCGGCCAAGTATCCGGCCGCCCGAAGATTTGGGATGTGCTTCTCCTTGACGGTGGAAGCCACCCACGTGCCTCCTGCTCCGGACATGTTTGGCTGTGCGGGGAAGACTTGAGCTTGGGCACTGGAGCTCGAGGGGGCGAGAGTGGGCAAAGGAGGAAGAAGGCGTGGGTGAAAATGGGGGAATCTTATCCCTTTATAGAGGCACCGGAAGCGGTGCACCTCCCCACTTTCCGATTTGGAATCGCTTGTTTCCCAAGTGCCACGATTAATGGCGTGGTGAGATTACCCATACCCGTATTGATGAGAATCACGTAATAAGGGGACACGATCTCTGCTTTGACAAGACGTGTCACAGAAACCGCCTCGTAATACGCATTGTAGCTGGTCGTGGGGAAACGGTTCGAATAATGGATCCGATCATAATAACGTGTCACGTCACCTAAAAGGTTGTTAGCTGATTGCATTTGTAAAATATCATTCTCTCTATGGTAGTATGCGAAGATCATCTTGCAGATCCGGACACGGTCTATGTGTTCGATAAACCACTTTGGAGAATTCGGAGGAGGAACCCGCCATGCAATGTCGAAGACAATACTGCACGCCGGACTCATCGTCATTGAAGCCTGGTTCAGGGGCTACTGAGGGAGTCCTGGATTAGGGGGTATCCGGATAGCCAGACTGTGTATTACGTCCGGAGTATTGAAGTGTGAAGATACAAGACTCAAGACTTTGGCCCGTGTCCGGATGGGACTTTCCTTGGCATGGAAGGCAAGCTTGGTGATCCGGATATTATATTTCCTTCCTAGTAACCGACTCCATGTAAACCCTAGCCCTCTCCGGTGTCTATATAAACCAGAGAGGTTGGTCCTTAGAAGGCCGATCACAATTACATACATACCATCATAGGCTAGCTCCTAGGGTTTAGCCTCTACAATCTCGTGGTAGATCTACTCTTGTACTACCCATATCATCAATATTAATCAAGTAGGAAGTAGGGTTTTACCTCCATCGAGAGGGCCCGAACCTGGGTAAACATCTGTGTCCCCTGCTTCCTATTACCATTAGCCTTGACGCACAGATCGGGACCCCCTACCCGAGATCCGCCAGTTTTGACACCGGCAATGGGATTTCGCGGATACAGAAGGTTACGGTGGTGGAAATTGTGTTTCGTTGGCTCCCTGGATGTTTTCGGGGTACGTAGGCTTATATAGGAGGAAGAAGTACGTCGGTGGCCACCTGTGGGGCCCACAAGACATGGGGGCGCGGCCTATAGGGGGGGCACCCTACCCTCTCGTGGCCGCCTCGGCTGCTTCTTGACTTGCACTCCAAGTCCTCTGGTGTAACGCCCCAGATATACTTTCCATATTTGTATCCAACTCTTGCCGTCTCCGGTGCTAAGTTATATTTATTTCTCGGGTTGGGTCTTTGTCTCCGTGTGTTGTTTTTCTTTTTCGTGCATCTCTTATCATGTCATCACGTGCATTGCATTTGCATACATGTTCATCTCATGCATTCGAGCATTTTCCCCGTTGTCCGTTTTGCATTCCGGCGCTTCGTTCTCCTCCGGTGGTCATTTCTAGTCTTCTTTCGTGTGTGGGGTTTAAACATTTCCGGGTTGGACCGAGTCTTGCCAAGCGGCCTTGGTTTACTACCGGTAGACCGCCTGTCAAGTTTCGGGTCATTTGGACTTCGTTTGATACTCCAACGGTTAACCGAGGGACCGAAAAGGCCTCGTGTGTGTTGCAGCCCAACACCCCCCAAATTTGGCCCAAAACCCACCAAACTCTGCTCCATGTCCTAGAGCGTTCGATCACGATCGTGTGGGCGAAAACCGCACCTCATTTGGACTCTCCTAGCTCCCTCTATGCCTATTTATACCCCCTCCATTCGGAT
>NC_057804.1:274289590-274298896 GCF_018294505.1 Triticum aestivum | reverse complement strand
GCGACCCCGGTCGCGCCGCCCCTCGCCGTCTCGTCGCCGGCCACCGCCTCCTCCACGCCCGGCCCCCTCTCCGGCGACCTCCCGGAGCCCGGCGTCCCTTTCCTCTCCGGCGAACAGTGTCTCCGGCGCCGCCTCGGGAAGCGTGCCGATCCAGATCTGGATCTGGGCTAGGTTGACCTCTCCCCGAAACCCTAATCTCCCAGATTTTTATGCATTCTTTGACTGCTTGTATCTCCGCAACCGTAGATCCGTTTTGGGCATATGATATATCAAAATCTTCGCCTCGACATGTACATGATTTCATTCCATTGCATCATTTGCATTTGAGGTCATTTTGATAGCCAAAATGCTGTTATAAGGAGGCTTCGTGAGTTAAATTGCAGATCCGTTAGTTCATCATGCACTTTTGTCATTTTTGCTATGTTTAATTCGTGCATGATATGCCGGTGCCCCTTTGGGATGTATTGTGAAGCATTTTGTCTTATTTCCAGAGGTGCCACCCATGCATTTTTAGGATGTGTGTGTTGTCTTGTGCAAGCTTGCGAAGAGAGGTACCTGAGATTGCAGATTTCAGGGACTTAGTGATTTTCACAAAGTCTGGGATATTTTAGTTCATGATGCTATATGTCCAGTTTGTTTCCTAATGATCCGTGCCTCTTTTGAGGATGATCAGTAAGGGAGTTTTGATATTTATGTCATGCTCTATCCATCCATGTCTTTGTTGGCATTTGTGGAGTGCTCTAGGTTGACTCAATCGAGCTCAACTTTTGCTTCGTTGTTAATCTGGGCAGATCGTCAACTTGTTTGCGATTTTGCCGATGCTACCGTTAGTGTTCCATGCATGCTATGCCTTCGTTCTTGCCATGTGTAGCTAGCACTTTGTGCCTTCTTGCTGGTTATATGCTTTCCTTGCCATGACTTGCACCGTAGTGAGTGTATCGAGCTCGTTTACATGCCTTCGTGAGTTAAATTTCAGCATGTCTCAGTTTTCACTAAGTCTGAAAACTGATTGTGTTCGACCGATGTTCGTGAGCTCGGTAGAGCATTTTGTGAACCCTTTTGGCCCCAGGTCACTTTGGGTGTTTTGTTAAGCTTGTTGAGTAGCTCCATGCCATGTTCTTACTTGTCATGTTCAGGTTTTCTATCATGTTGTTTTGCTGCTCCGAAGAGAGCATCGTGATCTGAAATTTCAGACTAGTGTTAATTTCACTAAGTCTGAAATCTGTTTTGCATTTGCGTTTTAGCCATGCTTGTTTGAACCTCTTAATGGATGAATTTGACTATGGCTCAGTGCTAGTGTTTTGTCAACCATCTTGTGTACATCACTGCCATGTATTTTGTTTTCATGTTTGGTGGCTGTAGCATGTTCATTTCGTTGCATTTAGATGCCTACTTGCTGTAAATCGCAGACCGGTGTCATATCTTAAAACGCTCGCCATTTCCAAACCGTAACTCCGATTCCAATGATCTTTATATCGTTTTCAAGCGATTTCATCCCCTCTATCCAGTGGCACACTTGGTTTTCCAAGTTGATGCCAGGTTCATGCATTTCCTGTCATATCTTGCATTTTGCATCCCGCATCGCATCCCGCATAGCATATCGTCATTTCATCATATTGCTTGGTCTTGCCCGTGGTTGATTGTATCCTTGTTGCTTGTTTGTCTTGTTGGGTAGAGCCGGGAGACGAGTTCGCTACCGAGGAGCCCGTTGAGTTCGCTTGTGAGGATCCAGTCAACTCTGACAACTGTACAGGCAAGATGATCATACCCTCGAAATCACTACTATCTTTGCTATGCTAGTTTGCTCGCTCTTTTGCTTTGCCACTGCTACGATGCCTACCTTTTGCTTGTCAGCCTCCCAATTGCCATGTTGAACCTCTAACCCACCTTTGTCCTAGCAAACCGTTGATTGGCTATGTTACCGCTTTGCTCAGCCCTTCTTATAGCGTTGTTAGCTGCAGGTGAAGATTGGAGCCGTTCCTTGTTGGAGCATTTATTTACTTGTTGGGATATCATTATATTGCTATGTTATCTTAATGCATCTATATACTTGGTAAAGGGTGGAAGGCTCGGCCTCTCGCCTAGTGTTTTGTTCCACTCTTGCCGCCCTAGTTTCCGTCATATCGGTGTTATGTTCCCGGATTGTGCGTCCCTTACGCGGTTGGGCTATAATGGGAACCCCTTGATAGTTCGCCTTGATTAAAGCTTTTCCAGCAATGCCCAACATTGGTTTTACCATTTGCCACCTAGCCTCTTTTTCCCTTGGGTTTCCGGAGCCCGAAGGTCATCTTTATTTTAGCCCCCCACGGGCCAGTGCTCCTCTGAGTGTTGGTCCGAACTAGAGCCCTGTGCAGCGCCACCTCGGGGAAACTCGAGGTTTGGTTTTAGTTGTACGGATTGCTCATCTGAGTGTGCCCTGAGAAAGAGATATGTGCAGCTCCTATCGGGATTTGTCGGCACATTCGGGCGGTGTTGCTGGACTTGTTTTAACATGTCGAATCATCTTGTTGTACCAAGACACCGAGTCTGATCGGTGTGTCTTGGGTGGAGGTCTATTCCTTCGTTGACCGTGAGAGCTTGTTATGGGCTAAGTTGGGACCCCCCTGCAGGGATTGATCTTTCGAAAGCCGTGCCCTCGGTTATGGGCGGATGGGAATTTGTTAATGTCCGGTTGTAGATTACTTGAATTAAACTTAATTAAAATGAATCAACCGTGTGTGTTACCGTGAGGGCCCCTTCTCGGCGGAGTCCGGGAAGTGGACACGGTGTTGGAGTTATGCTTGCGCAGGATGTTCCTTTAGCTTCTCGCTCGTGCTTCGCCTTCTCTTCTCGCTCTCTTTTGCGTATAAGTTAGCCACCACATATGCTAGTCTCTTGCTGCAGCTCCACATATATTTGCCTTATCCAATCCTATGAGCTTAAATAGTTTTGATCGCGTGGGTGTGAGATTGCTGAGTCCCTGTGGCTCACAGATACTACAACTCCAGATGCAGGTCCAGGTGATTCCGTTCCAGGTGACGAGTACGAGCTCAAGTGGGAGTTCGACGAGGACTCTCAGCGATACTACGTGTCTTTTCCGTATGATTAGTAGTGGTGCCTAGTTGGGGTTATCGATTCAGGACCTTGTCGCATGTTGGGGGTCTTTTCTATTTTGGCGCCGTAGTCGGGCCATGAGTGTTTGTTTGATGGATGTTATTTATGTACTCTGATGTGACGTGGCGAGTGTAAGCCAATTATGTTATCTCCCCCTTTTATTATGTATTACATGGGATGTTGTAATGACTGCCTGACTTGCGACATTGCTTTCAATGCGGTTATGCCTCTAAGTCGTGCCTCGACACGTGGGAGCTATAGCCGCATCGAGGGCGTTACAAGTTGGTAATCAGAGCCTTCCCCGACCTTAGGAGCCCCATTGCTTGATCGTTTTTAGCAGGCGAGTTGTGTCTAAAAAAAATTGTTTTGAGTCCTTAGGAATTATATATCGGAGAGCTTAGGAATTATTTTTACTTCCCAGTCTCCTCATCGCTCTGGTAAGGCATCCTGGCGTAGAGTTTTGACTCTTCTCTTCTCAAATTTCACAAAAAAAAATTTAGGATCACGCGAGTATCTTGGTTTTGTTCCGATGATTTTGTGACGAGAACATTGTTCTTGGTGCCTCCTGTCTTTAGGGGTTGTGGCAGTGTCCCGGGGAGTTGAGCTCCGAGGTGTTGTCGTCACAATTTTATCGTTGCAATTCTGGTATACTTGAGATATGTGCGCGACATCGGAAATCTCTTTTATGCAGTTCGTTGGTGAGATAACCTCGACGCCACCCAGTACTGGGGCGGGAGTTCGGGAGTATCGCCATAACTTGTATAACGGATGCTTTTCGAAGGTTGAGGTAGATGGTTTCTGAAGTTTTCCTGGTTATGTGTTGAAGGATGGATACAGCTGGATGTAGGATTTGCTAGTTTGGGTGAGATATTGTGCTTCCCCTGTATCCCCAACACCTGATTGCATAACCGGAAAGGTTCGGGAATTTCATAGGTGGGAATTCTAGTAGCTCTAGTTCTTCTTCCACGGATATTGGTTTGAGATTGGGATTTCTTACCGATTATTCGTTCTTGATCCGTACCTTGTTGATTTATTTCTCTACCTTAATTCTTCGTGGCTTCTCAATTTATGGATATGTGACCACTTCAAGAGAAATGCATTCGTTCATTTTGTTCGGATGTGAAGACTATATGTTGCAATTTTCATTCCGTTGGATTCAGCTTCTATATTGTTGTCTATCTATGTGCTAATGGTGGTCAACCTCTTCAGGATGGCTCCTCCAACGCGCACGACTCTGAATCCTAATCCGCCTCCACCTCCGCCTCCTCCGGAAGCATGGCAAGCTGTGATGGCCGCTACTAATGCAAACACACAGTTGATCATGCAAATCCTTCAAGAGTGCAATCAAGGCAGTCAAGGGAATCAAGGCCATAATCAGCACCACTTTGCTACTCTGAACCAGTTCCTTGCTAATGGCCCAAAGACGTTCAGCGGTTGTGTTGAGGCTACCGATGCTGACGATTGGCTAGTGGATCTGGGCAAGCATTTTGAATGCAGCAACGTCAGGCCTGAAGATTTCGTCAAGTTCGCTTCTTTCCAGCTCAAAGATCAGGCTGCAGAGTGGTTCCAGCAGTACAAGGATTCCAGAGGTGGACGTCTGATCACTTGGGACGATTTCCGTCAAGATTTCCGCGCTCATCACATCCCTCAAAGTGTGGTTGAGAGTAAGCGTCAGGAATTCCGCAATCTGAAGCAAGGCTCTTTGTCTGTCTATGACTACAACAAGTTGTTCCAGAAGCTCGCCCGTTTTGCCAAGCAGGATGTTCCTGATGAGAAGAGCATGATCTATCAGTTCAGGGCTGGTCTTCGTGAGGAAATTCAGCTCGCTCTTGTCCTCTTTGAGCCGTTGAGATACGATGAGTTCTACAACATGGCACTGAAGCAAGAGGCTGCTCAGATGAGATGTGATGCTTCCAGGAAGCGTGCCAGAGATGTTACTCCTTCTTCCTCTACTCAAGTGGTCAAGCAGCAGAAGTATTGGCTTCCTCCTCCTCCGTTCCGTCAGCCGTATCAGCAGAAGAGCAAAGGTGGCAGTGGTTTCTCCCACCCACCCAACCCAGGCTTTCAGAACAAGTCTTCGTCTCAAGCGCCAAGACCGAGTGCTCCGTATCACCATCCGCTTTCAGAGGTCACGTGCAACAAGTGCCAACAGAAGGGTCACTATGCCAACAAGTGTACCAACCAGAGGCGTCTTCCTCCTCTTCCTCCTGTCAGATCGGCAAGTACAGCGGTGGTCAAGCACAATCCCAAGCACGCCAAGGTCAATATGGTGAATGCAGCTCAGGCAGAGGATTGTTCAGATGTGATCATGGGTAACCTTCCTGTTAATGATATTCCTGCAAAAGTTCTTTTGACATTGGTGCATCGCATTGTTTCATCTCGAGACCTTTTGCTTCCAAGCATGATTTTGTTACTCAAATGTTGCCGAGACCGTTGTCTATTGACTCTCCGGCCAGCCTCTTGACATCTCGAGTGTGTGTTCCGGATGTTACAATCACTTTCGGCGACTGCAAGTTTCTCTCTTCTCCGGTGGTTCTTGGCAATTCTGACATTGATCTTATTCTTGGGATGGACTGGCTCTCTAAGCATAAAGCTCAGCTTGATTGTGCAGCCAGGCAGATTCAACTGACTCATTCGTCTGAGGATGTAATTGTCTTTGCCGCTCGGGATAATACCATCCGGTTGTTTTCTCTCAATGAGAAGGGTGAATTGGATGCTATTTCGCAGATTCCTGTCGTTTGCAAATATCAAGACGTCTTTCCAGAAGAACTTCCAGGGATGCCTCCAAACCGGCCGGTTGAATTCGTTATTGAACTTGAGCCCGGTACGGAACCTGTGTGCAAACGTCCTTACAAGCTCGGCCCCGAAGAGTTGAAGGAGTTGAAGAAACAACTCGATGAGCAAGAAAGATTGGGTCTCATTCGGCCTAGTACCTATCCGTGGGGTTGTGGTGTTCTTTTTGTGAAGAAGAAGGATGGTTCGAGTCGACTTTGTGTTGATTACCATCCAGTAAACAAGAAGACCATCAAGAACAAATACCCACTTCCCAACATCAATGAGCTGTTCGAACAACTCAAAGGTGCTCAAGTATTCTCCAAGCTCGATCTCCGTATGGGTTATCATCAGATTCGTATTCGTGAGCAAGATATTCCCAAGACGGCGTTCAGGACAAGCTTTGGTTCATATGAATACACCGTCATGTCTTTTGGCCTCGCCAACGCTCCTCCGACGTTCTCTCGCATGATGAACTTCATCTTCAACCCCTACACCAATGAATTCGTTTTGGTCTATCTCGACGACATTATGGTTTTCTCGAAGTACAAGGAAGATCATGCCAAGCACTTGCGTTTGGTTCTTGACAAGCTCAGAGAACATCAGTTCTACGCCAAGTTCTCCAAGTGTGAATTTTGGCTCGATGAGGTTCTTTATCTTGGTCATATCATCTCTGCCAAGGGCATTTCCGTGAATCCTGAGAAGGTGTCTGCAATTGTAAATTGGGAACCTCCTCAGAACGTGAAGCAACTCCGCAGTTTCCTCGGTCTCGCAAGCTATTGCAGAAGATTCGTTGAAAACTTTTCTAAAATCGCCAAGCCTCTCTCAAATCTTCTTCAGAAGCACGTCAAGTACGTTTGGTCTCTGGAGTGTGATATTGCTTTCAACACTTTGAAAGAGAAATTGATCACTGCTCCAGTTCTGACTCCGCCTGATGAAACCAAGCCGTACAAGGTCTTTTGTGATGCCTCTCTCCAAGGTCTCGGTGCTGTACTCATGCAAGAGAAGAAAGTTGTTGCTTATACCTCTCGCCAGTTGAAACCTAATGAGAAGAACTACCCCACTCATGATCTCGAGTTGGCGGCAGTTGTGCACGCTTTGTTGACTTGGAGACATCTTCTATTGGGAAGGAAAGTGGATATTTTCACTGATCACAAGAGTCTCAAGTACATCTTCACTCAGCCTAATCTCAACCTCAGGCAGACTCGATGGGTCGAAATGATTCAAGAGTAAAATCCGAGTATCGAGTATACTCCAGGCAAGGCTAATGTGATTGCTGACGCTTTGAGCAGAAAAGCATATTGCAACAGTCTGGTTCTCAAGCCTTATCAACCCGAGCTTTGTGAAGCTTTCCGCAAACTTAATCTGCAAGTTGTTCCTCAAGGTTTCCTCGCCAACCTTAAAGTCTCTCCTACCTTAGAAGACCAGATTCGCCAAGCCCAACTTCTTGATGCTATGGTGAAGAAGGTGAAGATTGATATTGCAAAGAGTCAGTCCAAGTACAAGTGCTTCCGACTTGATGACAAGGACACTCTCTTCTTCGAGGATCGAATTGTTGTGCCCAAAGGTGAACTCCGTAAGGTGATCACGAACGAGGCTCACAACTCTCTCCTCTCCATCCACCCTGGTAGTACGAAGATGTATCAGGATCTCAAGCAAGCTTATTGGTGGACTCGAATGAAGCGCGAGATCGCTCAATTCGTGAACGAGTGTGATGTCTGCAGAAGAGTGAAGGCAGAACACCAAAGGCCAGCAGGTCTCCTCCAACCTCTTGCCATTCCAGAATGGAAGTTTGACCACATTGAAATGGACTTCGTGACTGGGTTTCCAAAGTCCAAGCGTGGCAATGATGCTATATTTGTCGTCATCGACAAGCTCACCAAAGTGGCTCATTTTCTGCCTATCAAAGAGTCAATCACTGCAGCTCAATTGGCGGAACTCTATTCCTCTCGCATTGTCTCTCTACACGGTATTCCTCAAGTGATATCTTCAGACCGTGGCAGCATCTTTACCTCCAAGTTTTGGGATTCTTTTCAGAAGGCCATGGGCACCAACATCCGCTTCAGCACAGCTTTCCATCCTCAAACGAGCGGTCAAGTCGAGCGTGTCAACCAGATTCTTGAAGATATGCTCAGGGCTTGTGTGATCTCCTTCGGCATGAAGTGGGAGGATTGTCTTCCTTATGCTGAATTCTCATACAACAACAGCTTTCAAGCAAGTTCGGGCAAGGCCCCCTTTGAAATTCTGTATGGCAGGAAGTGCCGTACCCCTCTCAACTGGTCTGAAACTGGTGAACGTCAGCTGCTGGGTAATGACTTAATCACAGAAGCAGAAGATATGTGCAAAGTCATTCGTGATAACCTCAAAGCAGCCCAGTCCCGCCAGAAGTGCTACTATGATAGTAAGCACCGTGAATTGGCTTTCGAGATCGGAGATCATGTTTACCTCCGCGTCTCTCCCATGAAAGGTACTCGTCGCTTTGGTATCAAAGGGAAGCTTGCCCCTAGATACGTGGGACCTTTCAAGATTGTCAGCAAGAGAGGCGACCTCGCCTATCAACTCGAGCTTCCTTCAAACTTTGCAAATGTTCATGATGTGTTCCATGTCTCTCAGCTTCGAAAGTGCTTCAAGACTCCTGACCGCACCGTCAACTTCGAGGACATTGAGCTCCAAGAATATCTCTCCTATCGTGAGCACCCAGTTGCTATTCTTGAAGAGACTGAACGCAAGACTCGCAACAAGTCAATCAAATTTCTCAAAGTCAAGTGGTCACACCATTCCGACCGTGAAGCTACCTGGGAACGCGAGGATCACCTCCGTTCTGAGTACCCAGAGTTCTTTCAGTCCTAGATCTCGGGACGAGATCTTTTCGTAGTGGTGGAGTGTTGTAACGCCCCAGATATACTTTCCATATTTGTATCCAACTCTTGCCGTCTCCGGTGCTAAGTTATATTTATTTCTCGGGTTGGGTCTTTGTCTCCGTGTGTTGTTTTTCTTTTTCGTGCATCTCTTATCATGTCATCACGTGCATTGCATTTGCATACATGTTCATCTCATGCATTCGAGCATTTTCCCCGTTGTCCGTTTTGCATTCCGGCGCTTCGTTCTCCTCCGGTGGTCATTTCTAGTCTTCTTTCGTGTGTGGGGTTTAAACATTTCCGGGTTGGACCGAGTCTTGCCAAGCGGCCTTGGTTTACTACCGGTAGACCGCCTGTCAAGTTTCGGGTCATTTGGACTTCGTTTGATACTCCAACGGTTAACCGAGGGACCGAAAAGGCCTCGTGTGTGTTGCAGCCCAACACCCCCCAAATTTGGCCCAAAACCCACCAAACTCTGCTCCATGTCCTAGAGCGTTCGATCACGATCGTGTGGGCGAAAACCGCACCTCATTTGGACTCTCCTAGCTCCCTCTATGCCTATTTATACCCCCTCCATTCGGAT
>NC_057804.1:274285438-274287237 GCF_018294505.1 Triticum aestivum | reverse complement strand
CTCAGTGCTAGTGTTTTGTCAACCATCTTGTGTACATCACTGCCATGTATTTTGTTTTCATGTTTGGTGGCTGTAGCATGTTCATTTCGTTGCATTTAGATGCCTACTTGCTGTAAATCGCAGACCGGTGTCATATCTTAAAACGCTCGCCATTTCCAAACCGTAACTCCGATTCCAATGATCTTTATATCGTTTTCAAGCGATTTCATCCCCTCTATCCAGTGGCACACTTGGTTTTCCAAGTTGATGCCAGGTTCATGCATTTCCTGTCATATCTTGCATTTTGCATCCCGCATCGCATCCCGCATAGCATATCGTCATTTCATCATATTGCTTGGTCTTGCCCGTGGTTGATTGTATCCTTGTTGCTTGTTTGTCTTGTTGGGTAGAGCCGGGAGACGAGTTCGCTACCGAGGAGCCCGTTGAGTTCGCTTGTGAGGATCCAGTCAACTCTGACAACTGTACAGGCAAGATGATCATACCCTCGAAATCACTACTATCTTAGCTATGCTAGTTTGCTCGCTCTTTTGCTTTGCCACTGCTACGATGCCTACCTTTTGCTTGTCAGCCTCCCAATTGCCATGTTGAACCTCTAACCCACCTTTGTCCTAGCAAACCGTTGATTGGCTATGTTACCGCTTTGCTCAGCCCTTCTTATAGCGTTGTTAGCTGCAGGTGAAGATTGGAGCCGTTCCTTGTTGGAGCATTTATTTACTTGTTGGGATATCATTATATTGCTATGTTATCTTAATGCATCTATATACTTGGTAAAGGGTGGAAGGCTCGGCCTCTCGCCTAGTGTTTTGTTCCACTCTTGCCGCCCTAGTTTCCGTCATATCGGTGTTATGTTCCCGGATTGTGCGTCCCTTACGCGGTTGGGCTATAATGGGAACCCCTTGATAGTTCGCCTTGATTAAAGCTTTTCCAGCAATGCCCAACATTGGTTTTACCATTTGCCACCTAGCCTCTTTTTCCCTTGGGTTTCCGGAGCCCGAAGGTCATCTTTATTTTAGCCCCCCACGGGCCAGTGCTCCTCTGAGTGTTGGTCCGAACTAGAGCCATGTGCAGCGCCACCTCGGGGAAACTCGAGGTTTGGTTTTAGTTGTACGGATTGCTCATCTGAGTGTGCCCTGAGAAAGAGATATGTGCAGCTCCTATCGGGATTTGTCGGCACATTCGGGCGGTGTTGCTGGACTTGTTTTAACCTGTCGAATCATCTTGTTGTACCAAGATACCGAGTCTGATCGGTGTGTCTTCGGTGGAGGTCTATTCCTTCGTTGACCGTGAGAGCTTGTTATGGGCTAAGTTGGGACCCCCCTGCAGGGATTGATCTTTCGAAAGCCGTGCCTGCGGTTATGGGCGGATGGGAATTTGTTAATGTCCGGTTGTAGATTACTTGAATTAAACTTAATTAAAATGAATCAACCGTGTGTGTTACCGTGAGGGCCCCTTCTCGGCGGAGTCCGGGAAGTGGACACGGTGTTGGAGTTATGCTTGCGCAGGATGTTCCTTTAGCTTCTCGCTCGTGCTTCGCCTTCTCTTCTCGCTCTCTTTTGCGTATAAGTTAGCCACCACATATGCTAGTCGCTTGCTGCAGCTCCACATATATTTGCCTTATCCAATCCTATGAGCTTAAATAGTTTTGATCGCGTGGGTGTGAGATTGCTGAGTCCCTGTGGCTCACAGATACTACAACTCCAGATGCAGGTCCAGGTGATTCCGTTCCAGGTGACGAGTACGAGCTCAAGTGGGAGTTCGACGAGGACTCTCAGCGATACTACGTGTCTTTTCCGGATGAT
>NC_057804.1:274282587-274284863 GCF_018294505.1 Triticum aestivum | reverse complement strand
GCGGCCACGGCGACCTCGGCCGCGCCGCCCCTCGCCGTCTCGTCGCCGGCCACCGCCTCCTCCACGCCCGGCCCCCTCTCCGGCGACCTCCCGGAGCCCGGCGTCCCTTTCCTCTCCGGCGAACAGTGTCTCCGGCGCCGCCTCGGGAAGCGTGCCGATCCAGATCTGGATCTGGGCTAGGTTGACCTCTCCCCGAAACCCTAATCTCCTAGATTTTTATGCATTGTTTGACTGCTTGTATCTCCGCAACCGTAGATCCGTTTTGGGAATATGATATATCAAAATCTTCGCCTCGACATGTACATCATTTCATTACATTGCATCATTTGCATTTGAGGTCATCTTGATACCCAAAATGCTGTTAGAAGGAGGCTTCGTGAGTTAAATTGCAGATCCGTTAGTTCATCATGCACTTTTGTCATTTTTGCTATGTTTAATTCGTGCATGATATGCCTGTGCCCCTTTGGGATGTATTGTGAAGCATTTTGTCTTATTTCCAGAGGTGCCACCCATGCATTTTTAGGATGTGTGTGTTGTCTTGTGGAAGCTTGCGAAGAGAGGTACCTGAGATTGCAGATTTCAGGGACTTAGTGATTTTCACTAAGTCTGGGATATTTTAGTTCATGATGCTATATGTCCAGTTTGTTTCCTAATGATCCGTGCCTCTTTTGAGGATGATCAGTAAGGGAGTTTTGATATTTATGTCATGCTCTATCCATCCATGTCTTTGTTGGCATTTGTGGAGTGCTCTAGGTTGTCTCAATCGAGCTCAACTTTTGCTTCGTTGTTAATCTGGGCAGATCGTCAACTTGTTTGCGATTTTGCCGATGCTACCGTTAGTGTTCCATGCATGCTATGCCTTCGTTCTTGCCATGTGTAGCTAGCACTTTGTGCCTTCTTGCTGGTTATATGCTTTCCTTGCCATGACTTGCACCGTAGTGAGTGCATCGAGCTCGTTTACATGCCTTCGTGAGTTAAATTTCAGCATGTCTCAGTTTTCACTAAGTCTGAAAACTGATTGTGTTCGACCGATGTTCGTGAGCTCGGTAGAGCATTTTGTGAACCCTTTTGGCCCCAGGTCACTTTGGGTGTTTTGTTAAGCTTGTTGAGTAGCTCCATGCCATGTTCTTACTTGTCATGTTCAGGTTTTCTATCATGTTGTTTTGCTGCTCAGAAGAGAGCATCGTGATCTGAAATTTCAGACTAGTGTTAATTTCACTAAGTCTGAAATCTGTTTTGCATTTGCGTTTTAGCCATGCTTGTTTGAACCTCTTAATGGATGAATTTGCCTATGGCTCAGTGCTAGTGTTTTGTCAACCATCTTGTGTACATCACTGCCATGTATTTTGTTTTCATGTTTGGTGGCTGTAGCATGTTCATTTCGTTGCATTTAGATGCCTACTTGCTGTAAATCGCAGACCGGTGTCATATCTTAAAACGCTCGCCATTTCCAAACCGTAACTCCGATTCCAATGATCTTTATATCGTTTTCAAGCGATTTCATCCCCTCTATCCAGTGGCACACTTGGTTTTCCAAGTTGATGCCAGGTTCATGCATTTCCTGTCATATCTTGCATTTTGCATCCCGCATCGCATCCCGCATAGCATATCGTCATTTCATCATATTGCTTGGTCTTGCCCGTGGTTGATTGTATCCTTGTTGCTTGTTTGTCTTGTTGGGTAGAGCCGGGAGACGAGTTCGCTACCGAGGAGCCCGTTGAGTTCGCTTGTGAGGATCCAGTCAACTCTGACAACTGTACAGGCAAGATGATCATACCCTCGAAATCACTACTATCTTAGCTATGCTAGTTTGCTCGCTCTTTTGCTTTGCCACTGCTACGATGCCTACCTTTTGCTTGTCAGCCTCCCAATTGCCATGTTGAACCTCTAACCCACCTTTGTCCTAGCAAACCGTTGATTGGCTATGTTACCGCTTTGCTCAGCCCTTCTTATAGCGTTGTTAGCTGCAGGTGAAGATTGGAGCCGTTCCTTGTTGGAGCATTTATTTACTTGTTGGGATATCATTATATTGCTATGTTATCTTAATGCATCTATATACTTGGTAAAGGGTGGAAGGCTCGGCCTCTCGCCTAGTGTTTTGTTCCACTCTTGCCGCCCTAGTTTCCGTCATATCGGTGTTATGTTCCCGGATTGTGCGTCCCTTACGCGGTTGGGCTATAATGGGAACCCCTTGATAGTTCGCCTTGATTAAAGCTTTTCCAGCAATGCCCAACATTGGTTTTACCATTTGCCACCTAGCCTCTTTTTCCCTTGGG
>NC_057804.1:274280410-274282180 GCF_018294505.1 Triticum aestivum | reverse complement strand
GCGGTTATGGGCGGATGGGAATTTGTTAATGTCCGGTTGTAGATTACTTGAATTAAACTTAATTAAAATGAATCAACCGTGTGTGTTACCGTGAGGGCCCCTTCTCGGCGGAGTCCGGGAAGTGGACACGGTGTTGGAGTTATGCTTGCGCAGGATGTTCCTTTAGCTTCTCGCTCGTGCTTCGCCTTCTCTTCTCGCTCTCTTTTGCGTATAAGTTAGCCACCACATATGCTAGTCGCTTGCTGCAGCTCCACATATATTTGCCTTATCCAATCCTATGAGCTTAAATAGTTTTGATCGCGTGGGTGTGAGATTGCTGAGTCCCTGTGGCTCACAGATACTACAACTCCAGATGCAGGTCCAGGTGATTCCGTTCCAGGTGACGAGTACGAGCTCAAGTGGGAGTTCGACGAGGACTCTCAGCGATACTACGTGTCTTTTCCGGATGATTAGTAGTGGTGCCTAGTTGGGGTTATCGATTCAGGACCTTGTCGCATGTTGGGGGTCTTTTCTATTTTGGCGCCGTAGTCGGGCCATGAGTGTTTGTTTGATGGATGTTATTTATGTACTCTGATGTGACGTGGCGAGTGTAAGCCAATTATGTTATCTCCGCCTTTTATTATGTATTACATGGGATGTTGTAATGATTGCCTGACTTGCGACATTGCTTTCAATGCGGTTATGCCTCTAAGTCGTGCCTCGACACGTGGGAGCTATAGCCGCATCGAGGGCGTTACATCTGGATCACATTCGTTCCAAAAATCATGCTCCCGAAGGTTTCATTCCGTTTGGACTCCTTTTGATATACCTTTTCTTCGAAATACTGAAATAGGCAAAAAAACAACAATACGGGCTGGGCATCCTATTAGTAGGTTAGCCCCAAAAATGATATAAATGTGTAAAATAAAGCCCATAAACATCCAAAAGGGGTAATATAATGTCACGACCAGATTTTCAATAAAATGTTTATTGATAAAACTGATCTTTTAAACCCAGTATAGGAAAAGTCATCCTTTCTGGTAGACAAAAGCTTGATAAATAGAGAACCAGTAGCAACGAATATATTACAGGGTTGAGCTGAGGCTGCTCAACAATTTATTACAAACTCGCCAATATCTTACATATGGGCGGTTATGACACAGGGGTGTGGTGGCATGCTACTAGCTCGAGGAAAAGTGGTGGTGGATAACTTGACTTCTACTGGCAGCTCATGGAGCGTCGAGGTGAGGCTCGATGAATTTATTTCGGGGTTGCGGAAGCGGATAATACAATGACCAAGACAGGATCGCACGGGACTGACTGGGACTTCTCTAGGCGTCGGACTAGCTATCAAACTCTTCATCTATCAGATCGCCTTCATCAACATCTGGCCAAATCAACAAGCCGGGTGAGTACTTGAAAGTACTCGCAAGACAGTTCGGACAAAAGATATAATCAATGAATGCATGAATGCGTCATGGACAAAGGATGATGCTCATATAACAACGGTATTATGCAGGACTTGATAAATAAAATAAATAACTGAAAACCGATCGGGTCTCTAGAGCGACGCCTCGAAAGGTAAATAAATAAAATGCGTGCCGCAGTCGAGCGTCTAAGCGACACCACATAAAGGGCTTAAAAGAAATGCCGCAGTCGGGCGTCTTAGCGACACCACATAAAGGGCTTTAAAAGAAATGCCACAGTCGGACATCTGGGCGACATCACATAAAGGGCTTTAAAAGAAATGCCACAGTCGGACGTCTGGGCGACATCACATAAAGGGCTTTA
>NC_057804.1:274280030-274280238 GCF_018294505.1 Triticum aestivum | reverse complement strand
GGACGTCTAGGCGACATCACATAAAGGGCTTTAAAAGAAATGCCACAGTCGGACGTCTGGGCGACATCACATAAAGGGCTTTAAAAGAAATGCCACAGTCGGACGTCTAGGCGACATCACATAAAGGGCTTTAAAAGAAATGCCACAATCGGATGTCTGGGCGACATCACATAAAGGGCTTATAACAAAAGTAAATAACAGGTCCGCC